>NC_143029.1:90022500-90082500 GCF_057628025.1 Oncorhynchus mykiss | reverse complement strand
TTTCTTCTGTCCAAACCATAACCCTAGTAAAGGTACTGCTACTCTAGGATAAAACATCATTAGAAGTTTGATTTATGTCCCTCAAGTGACGTCTAGGGTTTGGCTCGGGGCAGGAAGCATCCCGGGGTTCCATCCTGGTCTGACCACATGCAGAGGGTCTGGTTCATACCGAACCACCTCCTTCTGAGATACAGAGGGTCTGGATCATACCGAACCACCTCCTGAGATGCAGAGGGTCTAGTTCATGTAGCTCTGGCTACATACCACTACCTGGCTTAGGAGCATGGAGGGCATAACCTCTAACCCCTAACCCAGCCATAACCTCTAACAACTAACCCAGCCATAACCTCTAACCCATAACCCAGCCATAACCTCTAACCACTAACCCAGCCATAACCTCTAACCCCTAACCCAGCCATAACCTCTAACCCCTAACCCAGCCATAACCTCTAACCACTAACCCAGCCATAACCTCTAACCCCTAACCCAGCCATAACCTCTAACCCCTAACCCAGCCATAACCTCTAACCACTAACCCAGCCATAACCTCTAACCACTAACCCATAAACTCTAACCCCTAACCACTAACCTAGCCTTAACCTCTAACTCCTAACCCATATCCCAGCCATAACCTCTAAAAACTAACCCCTAACCCAGCCATAACCTCTAACCCCTAACCACTAACCCAGCCATAACCTCTAAAAACTAAACCCTAACCCAGCCACAACCTCTAACCCCTAACCACTAACCCAGCCATTCCCTCTAACCCCTAACCACTAACCCAGCCTTAACCTCAAACCCCTAACCATTAGAGGAATGCCAGGTCTGTGTCCCATTAGAGGAATGCCAAGTCTGTGTCTGTGTCCCATTAGAGGAATGCCAGGTCTGTGTACTATTAGAGGAATGCCAGGTCTGTGTCCCATTAGAGGAATGCCAGGTCTGTGTCCCATTAGAGGAATGCCAGGTCTGTGTCCTATTAGAGGAATGCCAGGTCTGTATCCCATTAGAGGAATGCCAGGTCTGTATCTGTGTTCCATTAGAGGAATGCCAGGTCTGTATCTCATTAGAGGAATGCCAGGTCTGTGTCCCATTAGAGGAATGCCAGGTCTGTGTCCCATTAGAGGAATGCCAGGTCTGTGTCCCATTAGAGGAATGCAAGGTCTGTGTCCCATTAGAGGAATGCCAGGTCTGTGTCCCATTAGAGGAATGCCAGGTCTGTGTCCCATTAGAGGAATGCCAGGTCTGTGTCTGTGTCCCATTAGAGGAATGCCAGGTCTGTGTCCCATTAGAGGAATGCCAGGTCTGTGTCCTATTAGAGGAATGCCAGGTCTGTGTCTCATTAGAGGAATGCCAGGTCTGTGTCCTATTAGAGGAATGCCAGGTCTGTGTCCCATTAGAGGAATGCCAGGTCTATGTCCCATTAGAGGAATGCCAGGTCTGTGTCCCATTAGAAGAACGCCAGGTCTGTGTCCCATTAGAGGAATGCCAGGTCTGTGTCCCATTAGAGGAATGCCAGGTCTGTGTCCCATTAGAGGAATGCCAGGTCTGTATCTGTGTCCCATTAGAGGAATGCCAGGTCTGTGTCCCATTAGAGGAATGCCAGGTCTGTGTCTGTGTCCCATTAGAGGAATGCCAGGTCTGTGTCTCATTAGAGGAATGCCAGGTCTGTATCCCATTAGAGGAATGCCAGGTCTGTGTCCCATTAGAGGAATGCCAGGTCTGTGTCCCATTAGAGGAATGCCAGGTCTGTGTCTGTGTCCCATTAGAGGAATGCCAGGTCTGTGTCCCATTAGAGGAATGCCAGGTCTGTGTCCTATTAGAGGAATGCCAGGTCTGTATCCTATTAGAGGAATGCCAGGTCTGTATCCCATTAGAGGAATGCCAGGTCTGTATCCCATTAGAGGAATGCCAGGTCTGTGTCCCATTAGAGGAATGACAGGTCTGTATCCCATTAGAGGAATGCCAGGTCTGTGTCCCATTAGAGGAATGCCAGGTCTGTGTCCCATTAGAGGAATGCCAGGTCTGGGTCCCATTAGAGGAATGCCAGGTCTGTGTCCCTTTAGAAGAATGCCAGGTCTGTATCTGTGTCCCATTAGAGGAATGCCAGGTCTGTGTCCCATTAGAGGAATGCCAGGTCTGTGTCTGTGTCCCATTAGAGGAATGCCAGGTCTGTATCCCATTAGAGGAATGCCAGGTCTGTGTCCCATTAGAGGATTGCCAGGTCTGTGTCCCATTAGAGGAATGCCAGGTCTGTGTCCCATTAGAGGAAAGCCAGGTCTGTGTCCCATTAGAGGAATGCCAGGTCTGTGTCCCATTAGAGGAATGCCAGATCTGTGTCCCATTAGAGGAATGCCAGGTCTGTATCTGTATCCCATTAGAGGAATGCCAGGTCTGTATCTGTGTCCCATTAGAGGAATGCCAGGTCTGTGTCCTATTAGAGGAATGCCAGGTCTGTATCCCATTAGAGGAATGCCAGGTCTGTATCCCATTAGAGGAATGCCAGGTCTGTATCCCATTAGAGGAATGCCAGGTCTGTATCCCATTAGAGGAATGCCAGGTCTGTGTCCCATTAGAGGAATGCCAGGTCTGTGTCCCATTAGAGGAATGCCAAGTCTGTGTCCCATTAGAGGAATGCCAGGTCTGTATCTGTGTCCCATTAGAGGAATGCCAGGTCTGTGTCCCATTAGAGGAATGCCAGGTCTGTGTCCTATTAGAGGAATGCCAGGTCTGTATCCCATTAGAGGAATGCCAGGTCTGTATCTGTGTTCCATTAGAGGAATGCCAGGTCTGTATCTCATTAGAGGAATGCCAGGTCTGTGTCCCATTAGAGGAATGCCAGGTCTGTGTCCCATTAGAGGAATGCCAGGTCTGTGTCCCATTAGAGGAATGCAAGGTCTGTGTCCCATTAGAGGAATGCCAGGTCTGTGTCCCATTAGAGGAATGCCAGGTCTGTGTCCCATTAGAGGAATGCCAGGTCTGTGTCTGTGTCCCATTAGAGGAATGCCAGGTCTGTGTCCCATTAGAGGAATGCCAGGTCTGTGTCCTATTAGAGGAATGCCAGATCTGTGTCTCATTAGAGGAATGCCAGGTCTGTGTCCTATTAGAGGAATGCCAGGTCTGTGTCCCATTAGAGGAATGACAGGTCTATGTCCCATTAGAGGAATGCCAGGTCTGTATCCCATTAGAAGAACGCCAGGTCTGTGTCCCATTAGAGGAATGCCAGGTCTGTGTCCCATTGGAGGAATGCCAGGTCTGTGTCCCATTAGAGGAATGCCAGGTCTGTATCTGTGTCCCATTAGAGGAATGCCAGGTCTGTGTCCCATTAGAGGAATGCCAGGTCTGTGTCTGTGTCCCATTAGAGGAATGCCAGGTCTGTGTCTCATTAGAGGAATGCCAGGTCTGTATCCCATTAGAGGAATGCCAGGTCTGTGTCCCATTAGAGGAATGCCAGGTCTGTGTCCCATTAGAGGAATGCCAGGTCTGTGTCTGTGTCCCATTAGAGGAATGCCAGGTCTGTGTCCCATTAGAGGAATGCCAGGTCTGTGTCCTATTAGAGGAATGCCAGGTCTGTATCCTATTAGAGGAATGCCAGGTCTGTATACCATTAGAGGAATGCCAGGTCTGTATCCCATTAGAGGAATGCCAGGTCTGTGTCCCATTAGAGGAATGACAGGTCTGTATCCCATTAGAGGAATGCCAGGTCTGTGTCCCATTAGAGGAATGCCAGGTCTGTGTCCCATTAGAGGAATGCCAGGTCTGGGTCCCATTAGAGGAATGCCAGGTCTGTGTCCCATTAGAGGAATGCCAGGTCAGTGTCCCATTAGAGGAATGCCAGGTCTGTGTCTCATTAGAGGAATGCCAGGTCTGTGTCCCATTAGAGGAATGCCAGGTCTGTGTCCCATTAGAGGAATGCCAGGTCTGTATCTGTGTCCCATTAGAGGAATGCCAGGTCTGTGTCCCATTAGAGGAATGCCAGGTCTGTGTCTGTGTCCCATTAGAGGAATGCCAGGTCTGTATCCCATTAGAGGAATGCCAGGTCTGTGTCCCATTAGAGGAATGCCAGGTCTGTGTCCCATTAGAGGAATGCCAGGTCTGTGTCCCATTAGAGGAAAGCCAGGTCTGTGTCCCATTAGAGGAATGCCAGGTCTGTGTCCCATTAGAGGAATGCCAGGTCTGTGTCCCATTAGAGGAATGCCAGGTCTGTATCTGTATCCCATTAGAGGAATGCCAGGTCTGTATCTGTGTCCCATTAGAGGAATGCCAGGTCTGTGTCCTATTAGAGGAATGCCAGGTCTGTATCCCATTAGAGGAATGCCAGGTCTGTATCCCATTAGAGGAATGCCAGGTCTGTATCCCATTAGAGGAATGCCAGGTCTGTATCCCATTAGAGGAATGCCAGGTCTGTATCCCATTAGAGGAATGCCAGGTCTGTGTCCCATTAGAGGAATGCCAGGTCTGTGTCCCATTAGAGGAATGCCAAGTCTGTGTCCCATTAGAGGAATGCCAGGTCTGTATCTGTGTCCCATTAGAGGAATGCCAGGTCTGTGTCCCATTAGAGGAATGCCAGGTCTGTGTCCTATTAGAGGAATGCCAGGTCTGTGTCCTATTAGAGGAATGCCAGGTCTGTATCCCATTAGAGGAATGCCAGGTCTGTATCCCATTAGAGGAATGCCAGGTCTGTAGAGGAATGTCTGTAGAGGAATGCCAGGTCATTAGAGGAATGCCAGGTCTGTGTCCCATTAGAGGAATGCCAGGTCTGTATCCCATTAGAGGAATGCCAGGTCTGTATCCCATTAGAGGATAGCCAGGTCTGTGTCCCATTAGAGGAATGCCAGGTCTGGGTCCCATTAGAGGAATGCCAGGTCTGTGTCCCATTAGAGGAATGCCAGGTCTGGGTCCCATTAGAGGAATGCCAGGTCTGTGTCCCATTAGAGGAATGCCAGGTCTGTGTCCCATTAGAGGAATGCCAGGTCTGTGTCTCATTAGAGGAATACCAGGTCTGTATCCCATTAGAGGAATGCAGGGTCTGTATCCCATTAGAGGAATGCCAGGTCTGTATCCCATTAGAGGAATGCCAGGTCTGTGTCCCATTAGAGGAATGCCAGGTCTGTGTCCCATTAGAGGAATGCCAAGTCTGTGTCCCATTAGAGGAATGCCAGGTCTGTGTCCCATTAGAGGAATGCCAGGTCTGTGTCCTATTAGAGGAATGCCAGGTCTGTGTCCTATTAGAGGAATGCCAGGTCTGTATCCCATTAGAGGAATGCCAGGTCTGTGTCCCATTAGAGGAATGCCAGGTCTGTGTCCCATTAGAGGAATACCAGGTCTGTGTCTGTGTCCCATTAGAGGAATGCCAGGTCTGTGTCCCATTAGAGGAATGCCAGGTCTGTGTCCTATTAGAGGAATGCCAGGTCTGTGTCTCATTAGAGGAATGCCAGGTCTGTGTCCTATTAGAGGAATGCCAGGTATGTGTCCCATTAGAGGAATGCCAGGTCTATGTCCCATTAGAGGAATGCCAGGTCTGTATCCCATTAGAAGAACGCCAGGTCTGTGTCCCATTAGAGGAATGCCAGGTCTGTGTCCCATTGGAGGAATGCCACGTCTGTGTCCCATTAGAGGAATGCCAGGTCTGTATCTGTGTCCCATTAGAGGAATGCCAGGTCTGTGTCCCATTAGAGGAATGCCAGGTCTGTGTCTGTGTCCCATTAGAGGAATGCCAGGTCTGTGTCTCATTAGAGGAATGCCAGGTCTGTATCCCATTAGAGGAATGCCAGGTCTGTGTCCCATTAGAGGAATGCCAGGTCTGTGTCCCATTAGAGGAATGCCAGGTCTGTGTCTGTGTCCCATTAGAGGAATGCCAGGTCTGTGTCCCATTAGAGGAATGCCAGGTCTGTGTCCTATTAGAGGAATGCCAGGTCTGTATCCTATTAGAGGAATGCCAGGTCTGTATACCATTAGAGGAATGCCAGGTCTGTATCCCATTAGAGGAATGCCAGGTCTGTGTCCCATTAGAGGAATGACAGGTCTGTATCCCATTAGAGGAATGCCAGGTCTGTGTCCCTTTAGAGGAATGCCAGGTCTGTGTCCCATTAGAGGAATGCCAGGTCTGGGTCCCATTAGAGGAATGCCAGGTCTGTGTCCTATTAGAGGAATGCCAGGTCTGTATCCCATTAGAGGAATGCCAGGTCTGTATCCCATTAGAGGAATGCCAGGTCTGTATCCCATTAGAGGAATGCCAGGTCTGTATCCCATTAGAGGAATGCCAGGTCTGTGTCCCATTAGAGGAATGCCAGGTCTGTGTCCCATTAGAGGAATGCCAAGTCTGTGTCCCATTAGAGGAATGCCAGGTCTGTATCTGTGTCCCATTAGAGGAATGCCAGGTCTGTGTCCCATTAGAGGAATGCCAGGTCTGTGTCCTATTAGAGGAATGCCAGGTCTGTATCCCATTAGAGGAATGCCAGGTCTGTATCTGTGTTCCATTAGAGGAATGCCAGGTCTGTATCTCATTAGAGGAATGCCAGGTCTGTGTCCCATTAGAGGAATGCCAGGTCTGTGTCCCATTAGAGGAATGCCAGGTCTGTGTCCCATTAGAGGAATGCAAGGTCTGTGTCCCATTAGAGGAATGCCAGGTCTGTGTCCCATTAGAGGAATGCCAGGTCTGTGTCCCATTAGAGGAATGCCAGGTCTGTGTCTGTGTCCCATTAGAGGAATGCCAGGTCTGTGTCCCATTAGAGGAATGCCAGGTCTGTGTCCTATTAGAGGAATGCCAGATCTGTGTCTCATTAGAGGAATGCCAGGTCTGTGTCCTATTAGAGGAATGCCAGGTCTGTGTCCCATTAGAGGAATGCCAGGTCTATGTCCCATTAGAGGAATGCCAGGTCTGTATCCCATTAGAAGAACGCCAGGTCTGTGTCCCATTAGAGGAATGCCAGGTCTGTGTCCCATTGGAGGAATGCCAGGTCTGTGTCCCATTAGAGGAATGCCAGGTCTGTATCTGTGTCCCATTAGAGGAATGCCAGGTCTGTGTCCCATTAGAGGAATGCCAGGTCTGTGTCTGTGTCCCATTAGAGGAATGCCAGGTCTGTGTCTCATTAGAGGAATGCCAGGTCTGTATCCCATTAGAGGAATGCCAGGTCTGTGTCCCATTAGAGGAATGCCAGGTCTGTGTCCCATTAGAGGAATGCCAGGTCTGTGTCTGTGTCCCATTAGAGGAATGCCAGGTCTGTGTCCCATTAGAGGAATGCCAGGTCTGTGTCCTATTAGAGGAATGCCAGGTCTGTATCCTATTAGAGGAATGCCAGGTCTGTATACCATTAGAGGAATGCCAGGTCTGTATCCCATTAGAGGAATGCCAGGTCTGTGTCCCATTAGAGGAATGACAGGTCTGTATCCCATTAGAGGAATGCCAGGTCTGTGTCCCATTAGAGGAATGCCAGGTCTGTGTCCCATTAGAGGAATGCCAGGTCTGGGTCCCATTAGAGGAATGCCAGGTCTGTGTCCCATTAGAGGAATGCCAGGTCAGTGTCCCATTAGAGGAATGCCAGGTCTGTGTCTCATTAGAGGAATGCCAGGTCTGTGTCCCATTAGAGGAATGCCAGGTCTGTGTCCCATTAGAGGAATGCCAGGTCTGTATCTGTGTCCCATTAGAGGAATGCCAGGTCTGTGTCCCATTAGAGGAATGCCAGGTCTGTGTCTGTGTCCCATTAGAGGAATGCCAGGTCTGTATCCCATTAGAGGAATGCCAGGTCTGTGTCCCATTAGAGGAATGCCAGGTCTGTGTCCCATTAGAGGAATGCCAGGTCTGTGTCCCATTAGAGGAAAGCCAGGTCTGTGTCCCATTAGAGGAATGCCAGGTCTGTGTCCCATTAGAGGAATGCCAGGTCTGTGTCCCATTAGAGGAATGCCAGGTCTGTATCTGTATCCCATTAGAGGAATGCCAGGTCTGTATCTGTGTCCCATTAGAGGAATGCCAGGTCTGTGTCCTATTAGAGGAATGCCAGGTCTGTATCCCATTAGAGGAATGCCAGGTCTGTATCCCATTAGAGGAATGCCAGGTCTGTATCCCATTAGAGGAATGCCAGGTCTGTATCCCATTAGAGGAATGCCAGTTCTGTATCCCATTAGAGGAATGCCAGGTCTGTGTCCCATTAGAGGAATGCCAGGTCTGTGTCCCATTAGAGGAATGCCAAGTCTGTGTCCCATTAGAGGAATGCCAGGTCTGTATCTGTGTCCCATTAGAGGAATGCCAGGTCTGTGTCCCATTAGAGGAATGCCAGGTCTGTGTCCTATTAGAGGAATGCCAGGTCTGTGTCCTATTAGAGGAATGCCAGGTCTGTATCCCATTAGAGGAATGCCAGGTCTGTATCCCATTAGAGGAATGCCAGGTCTGTAGAGGAATGTCTGTAGAGGAATGCCAGGTCATTAGAGGAATGCCAGGTCTGTGTCCCATTAGAGGAATGCCAGGTCTGTATCCCATTAGAGGAATGCCAGGTCTGTATCCCATTAGAGGATAGCCAGGTCTGTGTCCCATTAGAGGAATGCCAGGTCTGTGTCCCATTAGAGGAATGCCAAGTCTGTGTCCCATTAGAGGAATGCCAGGTCTGTATCTGTGTCCCATTAGAGGAATGCCAGGTCTGTGTCCCATTAGAGGAATGCCAGGTCTGTGTCCTATTAGAGGAATGCCAGGTCTGTATCCCATTAGAGGAATGCCAGGTCTGTATCTGTGTTCCATTAGAGGAATGCCAGGTCTGTATCTCATTAGAGGAATGCCAGGTCTGTGTCCCATTAGAGGAATGCCAGGTCTGTGTCCCATTAGAGGAATGCCAGGTCTGTGTCCCATTAGAGGAATGCAAGGTCTGTGTCCCATTAGAGGAATGCCAGGTCTGTGTCCCATTAGAGGAATGCCAGGTCTGTGTCCCATTAGAGGAATGCCAGGTCTGTGTCTGTGTCCCATTAGAGGAATGCCAGGTCTGTGTCCCATTAGAGGAATGCCAGGTCTGTGTCCTATTAGAGGAATGCCAGGTCTGTGTCTCATTAGAGGAATGCCAGGTCTGTGTCCTATTAGAGGAATGCCAGGTCTGTGTCCCATTAGAGGAATGCCAGGTCTATGTCCCATTAGAGGAATGCCAGGTCTGTGTCCCATTAGAAGAACACCAGGTCTGTGTCCCATTAGAGGAATGCCAGGTCTGTGTCCCATTAGAGGAATGCCAGGTCTGTGTCCCATTAGAGGAATGCCAGGTCTGTATCTGTGTCCCATTAGAGGAATGCCAGGTCTGTGTCCCATTAGAGGAATGCCAGGTCTGTGTCTGTGTCCCATTAGAGGAATGCCAGGTCTGTGTCTCATTAGAGGAATGCCAGGTCTGTATCCCATTAGAGGAATGCCAGGTCTGTGTCCCATTAGAGGAATGCCAGGTCTGTGTCCCATTAGAGGAATGCAAGGTCTGTGTCCCATTAGAGGAATGCCAGGTCTGTGTCCCATTAGAGGAATGCCAGGTCTGTGTCCCATTAGAGGAATGCCAGGTCTGGGTCCCATTAGAGGAATGCCAGGTCTGTGTCCCATTAGAGGAATGCCAGGTCAGTGTCCCATTAGAGGAATGCCAGGTCTGTGTCTCATTAGAGGAATGCCAGGTCTGTGTCCCATTAGAGGAATGCCAGGTCTGTGTCCCATTAGAGGAATGCCAGGTCTGTATCTGTGTCCCATTAGAGGAATGCCAGGTCTGTGTCCCATTAGAGGAATGCCAGGTCTGTGTCTGTGTCCCATTAGAGGAATGCCAGGTCTGTATCCCATTAGAGGAATGCCAGGTCTGTGTCCCATTAGAGGAATGCCAGGTCTGTGTCCCATTAGAGGAATGCCAGGTCTGTGTCCCATTAGAGGAAAGCCAGGTCTGTGTCCCATTAGAGGAATGCCAGGTCTGTGTCCCATTAGAGGAATGCCAGGTCTGTGTCCCATTAGAGGAATGCCAGGTCTGTATCTGTATCCCATTAGAGGAATGCCAGGTCTGTATCTGTGTCCCATTAGAGGAATGCCAGGTCTGTGTCCTATTAGAGGAATGCCAGGTCTGTATCCCATTAGAGGAATGCCAGGTCTGTATCCCATTAGAGGAATGCCAGGTCTGTATCCCATTAGAGGAATGCCAGGTCTGTATCCCATTAGAGGAATGCCAGTTCTGTATCCCATTAGAGGAATGCCAGGTCTGTGTCCCATTAGAGGAATGCCAGGTCTGTGTCCCATTAGAGGAATGCCAAGTCTGTGTCCCATTAGAGGAATGCCAGGTCTGTATCTGTGTCCCATTAGAGGAATGCCAGGTCTGTGTCCCATTAGAGGAATGCCAGGTCTGTGTCCTATTAGAGGAATGCCAGGTCTGTGTCCTATTAGAGGAATGCCAGGTCTGTATCCCATTAGAGGAATGCCAGGTCTGTATCCCATTAGAGGAATGCCAGGTCTGTAGAGGAATGTCTGTAGAGGAATGCCAGGTCATTAGAGGAATGCCAGGTCTGTGTCCCATTAGAGGAATGCCAGGTCTGTATCCCATTAGAGGAATGCCAGGTCTGTATCCCATTAGAGGATAGCCAGGTCTGTGTCCCATTAGAGGAATGCCAGGTCTGTGTCCCATTAGAGGAATGCCAAGTCTGTGTCCCATTAGAGGAATGCCAGGTCTGTATCTGTGTCCCATTAGAGGAATGCCAGGTCTGTGTCCCATTAGAGGAATGCCAGGTCTGTGTCCTATTAGAGGAATGCCAGGTCTGTATCCCATTAGAGGAATGCCAGGTCTGTATCTGTGTTCCATTAGAGGAATGCCAGGTCTGTATCTCATTAGAGGAATGCCAGGTCTGTGTCCCATTAGAGGAATGCCAGGTCTGTGTCCCATTAGAGGAATGCCAGGTCTGTGTCCCATTAGAGGAATGCAAGGTCTGTGTCCCATTAGAGGAATGCCAGGTCTGTGTCCCATTAGAGGAATGCCAGGTCTGTGTCCCATTAGAGGAATGCCAGGTCTGTGTCTGTGTCCCATTAGAGGAATGCCAGGTCTGTGTCCCATTAGAGGAATGCCAGGTCTGTGTCCTATTAGAGGAATGCCAGGTCTGTGTCTCATTAGAGGAATGCCAGGTCTGTGTCCTATTAGAGGAATGCCAGGTCTGTGTCCCATTAGAGGAATGCCAGGTCTATGTCCCATTAGAGGAATGCCAGGTCTGTGTCCCATTAGAAGAACACCAGGTCTGTGTCCCATTAGAGGAATGCCAGGTCTGTGTCCCATTAGAGGAATGCCAGGTCTGTGTCCCATTAGAGGAATGCCAGGTCTGTATCTGTGTCCCATTAGAGGAATGCCAGGTCTGTGTCCCATTAGAGGAATGCCAGGTCTGTGTCTGTGTCCCATTAGAGGAATGCCAGGTCTGTGTCTCATTAGAGGAATGCCAGGTCTGTATCCCATTAGAGGAATGCCAGGTCTGTGTCCCATTAGAGGAATGCCAGGTCTGTGTCCCATTAGAGGAATGCCAGGTCTGTGTCTGTGTCCCATTAGAGGAATGCCAGGTCTGTGTCCCATTAGAGGAATGCCAGGTCTGTGTCCTATTAGAGGAATGCCAGGTCTGTATCCTATTAGAGGAATGCCAGGTCTGTATCCCATTAGAGGAATGCCAGGTCTGTATCCCATTAGAGGAATGCCAGGTCTGTGTCCCATTAGAGGAATGACAGGTCTGTATCCCATTAGAGGAATGCCAGGTCTGTGTCCCATTAGAGGAATGCCAGGTCTGTGTCCCATTAGAGGAATGCCAGGTCTGGGTCCCATTAGAGGAATGCCAGGTCTGTGTCCCATTAGAGGAATGCCAGGTCAGTGTCCCATTAGAGGAATGCCAGGTCTGTGTCTCATTAGAGGAATGCCAGGTCTGTGTCCCATTAGAGGAATGCCAGGTCTGTGTCCCTTTAGAGGAATGCCAGGTCTGTATCTGTGTCCCATTAGAGGAATGCCAGGTCTGTGTCCCATTAGAGGAATGCCAGGTCTGTGTCTGTGTCCCATTAGAGGAATGCCAGGTCTGTATCCCATTAGAGGAATGCCAGGTCTGTGTCCCATTAGAGGATTGCCAGGTCTGTGTCCCATTAGAGGAATGCCAGGTCTGTGTCCCATTAGAGGAAAGCCAGGTCTGTGTCCCATTAGAGGAATGCCAGGTCTGTGTCCCATTAGAGGAATGCCAGGTCTGTGTCCCATTAGAGGAATGCCAGGTCTGTATCTGTATCCCATTAGAGGAATGCCAGGTCTGTATCTGTGTCCCATTAGAGGAATGCCAGGTCTGTGTCCTATTAGAGGAATGCCAGGTCTGTATCCCATTAGAGGAATGCCAGGTCTGTATCCCATTAGAGGAATGCCAGGTCTGTATCCCATTAGAGGAATGCCAGGTCTGTATCCCATTAGAGGAATGCCAGGTCTGTGTCCCATTAGAGGAATGCCAGGTCTGTGTCCCATTAGAGGAATGCCAAGTCTGTGTCCCATTAGAGGAATGCCAGGTCTGTATCTGTGTCCCATTAGAGGAATGCCAGGTCTGTGTCCCATTAGAGGAATGCCAGGTCTGTGTCCTATTAGAGGAATGCCAGGTCTGTATCCCATTAGAGGAATGCCAGGTCTGTATCTGTGTTCCATTAGAGGAATGCCAGGTCTGTATCTCATTAGAGGAATGCCAGGTCTGTGTCCCATTAGAGGAATGCCAGGTCTGTGTCCCATTAGAGGAATGCCAGGTCTGTGTCCCATTAGAGGAATGCAAGGTCTGTGTCCCATTAGAGGAATGCCAGGTCTGTGTCCCATTAGAGGAATGCCAGGTCTGTGTCCCATTAGAGGAATGCCAGGTCTGTGTCCTATTAGAGGAATGCCAGATCTGTGTCTCATTAGAGGAATGCCAGGTCTGTGTCCTATTAGAGGAATGCCAGGTCTGTGTCCCATTAGAGGAATGCCAGGTCTATGTCCCATTAGAGGAATGCCAGGTCTGTATCCCATTAGAAGAACGCCAGGTCTGTGTCCCATTAGAGGAATGCCAGGTCTGTGTCCCATTGGAGGAATGCCAGGTCTGTGTCCCATTAGAGGAATGCCAGGTCTGTATCTGTGTCCCATTAGAGGAATGCCAGGTCTGTGTCCCATTAGAGGAATGCCAGGTCTGTGTCTGTGTCCCATTAGAGGAATGCCAGGTCTGTGTCTCATTAGAGGAATGCCAGGTCTGTATCCCATTAGAGGAATGCCAGGTCTGTGTCCCATTAGAGGAATGCCAGGTCTGTGTCCCATTAGAGGAATGCCAGGTCTGTGTCTGTGTCCCATTAGAGGAATGCCAGGTCTGTGTCCCATTAGAGGAATGCCAGGTCTGTGTCCTATTAGAGGAATGCCAGGTCTGTATCCTATTAGAGGAATGCCAGGTCTGTATACCATTAGAGGAATGCCAGGTCTGTATCCCATTAGAGGAATGCCAGGTCTGTGTCCCATTAGAGGAATGACAGGTCTGTATCCCATTAGAGGAATGCCAGGTCTGTGTCCCATTAGAGGAATGCCAGGTCTGTGTCCCATTAGAGGAATGCCAGGTCTGTGTCCCATTAGAGGAATGCCAGGTCAGTGTCCCATTAGAGGAATGCCAGGTCTGTGTCTCATTAGAGGAATGCCAGGTCTGTGTCCCATTAGAGGAATGCCAGGTCTGTGTCCCATTAGAGGAATGCCAGGTCTGTATCTGTGTCCCATTAGAGGAATGCCAGGTCTGTGTCCCATTAGAGGAATGCCAGGTCTGTGTCTGTGTCCCATTAGAGGAATGCCAGGTCTGTATCCCATTAGAGGAATGCCAGGTCTGTGTCCCATTAGAGGAATGCCAGGTCTGTGTCCCATTAGAGGAATGCCAGGTCTGTGTCCCATTAGAGGAAAGCCAGGTCTGTGTCCCATTAGAGGAATGCCAGGTCTGTGTCCCATTAGAGGAATGCCAGGTCTGTATCTGTATCCCATTAGAGGAATGCCAGGTCTGTATCTGTGTCCCATTAGAGGAATGCCAGGTCTGTGTCCTATTAGAGGAATGCCAGGTCTGTATCCCATTAGAGGAATGCCAGGTCTGTATCCCATTAGAGGAATGCCAGGTCTGTATCCCATTAGAGGAATGCCAGGTCTGTATCCCATTAGAGGAATGCCAGGTCTGTATCCCATTAGAGGAATGCCAGGTCTGTGTCCCATTAGAGGAATGCCAGGTCTGTGTCCCATTAGAGGAATGCCAAGTCTGTGTCCCATTAGAGGAATGCCAGGTCTGTATCTGTGTCCCATTAGAGGAATGCCAGGTCTGTGTCCCATTAGAGGAATGCCAGGTCTGTGTCCTATTAGAGGAATGCCAGGTCTGTGTCCTATTAGAGGAATGCCAGGTCTGTATCCCATTAGAGGAATGCCAGGTCTGTATCCCATTAGAGGAATGCCAGGTCTGTAGAGGAATGTCTGTAGAGGAATGCCAGGTCATTAGAGGAATGCCAGGTCTGTGTCCCATTAGAGGAATGCCAGGTCTGTATCCCATTAGAGGAATGCCAGGTCTGTATCCCATTAGAGGATAGCCAGGTCTGTGTCCCATTAGAGGAATGCCAGGTCTGGGTCCCATTAGAGGAATGCCAGGTCTGTGTCCCATTAGAGGAATGCCAGGTCTGGGTCCCATTAGAGGAATGCCAGGTCTGTGTCCCATTAGAGGAATGCCAGGTCTGTGTCCCATTAGAGGAATGCCAGGTCTGTGTCTCATTAGAGGAATACCAGGTCTGTATCCCATTAGAGGAATGCAGGGTCTGTATCCCATTAGAGGAATGCCAGGTCTGTATCCCATTAGAGGAATGCCAGGTCTGTGTCCCATTAGAGGAATGCCAGGTCTGTGTCCCATTAGAGGAATGCCAAGTCTGTGTCCCATTAGAGGAATGCCAGGTCTGTATCTGTGTCCCATTAGAGGAATGCCAGGTCTGTGTCCCATTAGAGGAATGCCAGGTCTGTGTCCTATTAGAGGAATGCCAGGTCTGTGTCCTATTAGAGGAATGCCAGGTCTGTATCCCATTAGAGGAATGCCAGGTCTGTGTCCCATTAGAGGAATGCCAGGTCTGTATCTGTATCCCATTAGAGGAATGCCAGGTCTGTATCTGTGTCCCATTAGAGGAATGCCAGGTCTGTGTTCTATTAGAGGAATGCCAGGTCTGTATCCCATTAGAGGAATGCCAGGTCTGTATCCCATTAGAGGAATGCCAGGTCTGTATCCCATTAGAGGAATGCCAGGTCTGTATCCCATTAGAGGAATGCCAGGTCTGTGTCCCATTAGAGGAATGCCAGGTCTGTGTCCCATTAGAGGAATGCCAAGTCTGTGTCCCATTAGAGGAATGCCAGGTCTGTATCTGTGTCCCATTAGAGGAATGCCAGGTCTGTGTCCCATTAGAGGAATGCCAGGTCTGTGTCCTATTAGAGGAATGCCAGGTCTGTATCCCATTAGAGGAATGCCAGGTCTGTATCTGTGTTCCATTAGAGGAATGCCAGGTCTGTATCTCATTAGAGGAATGCCAGGTCTGTGTCCTATTAGAGGAATGCCAGGTCTGTATCCCATTAGAGGAATGCCAGGTCTGTATCTGTGTCCCATTAGAGGAATGCCAGGTCAGTGTCCCATTAGAGGAATGCCAGGTCTGTGTCTCATTAGAGGAATGCCAGGTCTGTGTCCCATTAGAGGAATGCCAGGTCTGTGTCCCTTTAGAGGAATGCCAGGTCTGTATCTGTGTCCCATTAGAGGAATGCCAGGTCTGTGTCCCATTAGAGGAATGCCAGGTCTGTGTCTGTGTCCCATTAGAGGAATGCCAGGTCTGTATCCCATTAGAGGAATGCCAGGTCTGTGTCCCATTAGAGGATTGCCAGGTCTGTGTCCCATTAGAGGAATGCCAGGTCTGTGTCCCATTAGAGGAAAGCCAGGTCTGTGTCCCATTAGAGGAATGCCAGGTCTGTGTCCCATTAGAGGAATGCCAGGTCTGTGTCCCATTAGAGGAATGCCAGGTCTGTATCTGTATCCCATTAGAGGAATGCCAGGTCTGTATCTGTGTCCCATTAGAGGAATGCCAGGTCTGTGTCCTATTAGAGGAATGCCAGGTCTGTATCCCATTAGAGGAATGCCAGGTCTGTATCCCATTAGAGGAATGCCAGGTCTGTATCCCATTAGAGGAATGCCAGGTCTGTATCCCATTAGAGGAATGCCAGGTCTGTGTCCCATTAGAGGAATGCCAGGTCTGTGTCCCATTAGAGGAATGCCAAGTCTGTGTCCCATTAGAGGAATGCCAGGTCTGTATCTGTGTCCCATTAGAGGAATGCCAGGTCTGTGTCCCATTAGAGGAATGCCAGGTCTGTGTCCTATTAGAGGAATGCCAGGTCTGTATCCCATTAGAGGAATGCCAGGTCTGTATCTGTGTTCCATTAGAGGAATGCCAGGTCTGTATCTCATTAGAGGAATGCCAGGTCTGTGTCCCATTAGAGGAATGCCAGGTCTGTGTCCCATTAGAGGAATGCCAGGTCTGTGTCCCATTAGAGGAATGCAAGGTCTGTGTCCCATTAGAGGAATGCCAGGTCTGTGTCCCATTAGAGGAATGCCAGGTCTGTGTCCCATTAGAGGAATGCCAGGTCTGTGTCCTATTAGAGGAATGCCAGATCTGTGTCTCATTAGAGGAATGCCAGGTCTGTGTCCTATTAGAGGAATGCCAGGTCTGTGTCCCATTAGAGGAATGCCAGGTCTATGTCCCATTAGAGGAATGCCAGGTCTGTATCCCATTAGAAGAACGCCAGGTCTGTGTCCCATTAGAGGAATGCCAGGTCTGTGTCCCATTGGAGGAATGCCAGGTCTGTGTCCCATTAGAGGAATGCCAGGTCTGTATCTGTGTCCCATTAGAGGAATGCCAGGTCTGTGTCCCATTAGAGGAATGCCAGGTCTGTGTCTGTGTCCCATTAGAGGAATGCCAGGTCTGTGTCTCATTAGAGGAATGCCAGGTCTGTATCCCATTAGAGGAATGCCAGGTCTGTGTCCCATTAGAGGAATGCCAGGTCTGTGTCCCATTAGAGGAATGCCAGGTCTGTGTCTGTGTCCCATTAGAGGAATGCCAGGTCTGTGTCCCATTAGAGGAATGCCAGGTCTGTGTCCTATTAGAGGAATGCCAGGTCTGTATCCTATTAGAGGAATGCCAGGTCTGTATACCATTAGAGGAATGCCAGGTCTGTATCCCATTAGAGGAATGCCAGGTCTGTGTCCCATTAGAGGAATGACAGGTCTGTATCCCATTAGAGGAATGCCAGGTCTGTGTCCCATTAGAGGAATGCCAGGTCCGTGTCCCATTAGAGGAATGCCAGGTCTGGGTCCCATTAGAGGAATGCCAGGTCTGTGTCCCATTAGAGGAATGCCAGGTCAGTGTCCCATTAGAGGAATGCCAGGTCTGTGTCCCATTAGAGGAATGCCAGGTCTGTGTCCCATTAGAGGAATGCCAGGTCTGTATCTGTGTCCCATTAGAGGAATGCCAGGTCTGTGTCCCATTAGAGGAATGCCAGGTCTGTGTCTGTGTCCCATTAGAGGAATGCCAGGTCTGTATCCCATTAGAGGAATGCCAGGTCTGTGTCCCATTAGAGGAATGCCAGGTCTGTGTCCCATTAGAGGAATGCCAGGTCTGTGTCCCATTAGAGGAAAGCCAGGTCTGTGTCCCATTAGAGGAATGCCAGGTCTGTGTCCCATTAGAGGAATGCCAGGTCTGTATCTGTATCCCATTAGAGGAATGCCAGGTCTGTATCTGTGTCCCATTAGAGGAATGCCAGGTCTGTGTCCTATTAGAGGAATGCCAGGTCTGTATCCCATTAGAGGAATGCCAGGTCTGTATCCCATTAGAGGAATGCCAGGTCTGTATTCCATTAGAGGAATGCCAGGTCTGTATCCCATTAGAGGAATGCCAGGTCTGTATCCCATTAGAGGAATGCCAGGTCTGTGTCCCATTAGAGGAATGCCAGGTCTGTGTCCCATTAGAGGAATGCCAAGTCTGTGTCCCATTAGAGGAATGCCAGGTCTGTATCTGTGTCCCATTAGAGGAATGCCAGGTCTGTGTCCCATTAGAGGAATGCCAGGTCTGTGTCCTATTAGAGGAATGCCAGGTCTGTGTCCTATTAGAGGAATGCCAGGTCTGTATCCCATTAGAGGAATGCCAGGTCTGTATCCCATTAGAGGAATGCCAGGTCTGTAGAGGAATGTCTGTAGAGGAATGCCAGGTCATTAGAGGAATGCCAGGTCTGTGTCCCATTAGAGGAATGCCAGGTCTGTATCCCATTAGAGGAATGCCAGGTCTGTATCCCATTAGAGGAATGCCAGGTCTGTGTCCCATTAGAGGAATGCCAGGTCTGTGTCCCATTAGAGGAATGCCAAGTCTGTGTCCCATTAGAGGAATGCCAGGTCTGTATCTGTGTCCCATTAGAGGAATGCCAGGTCTGTGTCCCATTAGAGGAATGCCAGGTCTGTGTCCTATTAGAGGAATGCCAGGTCTGTATCCCATTAGAGGAATGCCAGGTCTGTATCTGTGTTCCATTAGAGGAATGCCAGGTCTGTATCTCATTAGAGGAATGCCAGGTCTGTGTCCCATTAGAGGAATGCCAGGTCTGTGTCCCATTAGAGGAATGCCAGGTCTGTGTCCCATTAGAGGAATGCAAGGTCTGTGTCCCATTAGAGGAATGCCAGGTCTGTGTCCCATTAGAGGAATGCCAGGTCTGTGTCCCATTAGAGGAATACCAGGTCTGTGTCTGTGTCCCATTAGAGGAATGCCAGGTCTGTGTCCCATTAGAGGAATGCCAGGTCTGTGTCCTATTAGAGGAATGCCAGGTCTGTGTCTCATTAGAGGAATGCCAGGTCTGTGTCCTATTAGAGGAATGCCAGGTATGTGTCCCATTAGAGGAATGCCAGGTCTATGTCCCATTAGAGGAATGCCAGGTCTGTATCCCATTAGAAGAACGCCAGGTCTGTGTCCCATTAGAGGAATGCCAGGTCTGTGTCCCATTGGAGGAATGCCACGTCTGTGTCCCATTAGAGGAATGCCAGGTCTGTATCTGTGTCCCATTAGAGGAATGCCAGGTCTGTGTCCCATTAGAGGAATGCCAGGTCTGTGTCTGTGTCCCATTAGAGGAATGCCAGGTCTGTGTCTCATTAGAGGAATGCCAGGTCTGTATCCCATTAGAGGAATGCCAGGTCTGTGTCCCATTAGAGGAATGCCAGGTCTGTGTCCCATTAGAGGAATGCCAGGTCTGTGTCTGTGTCCCATTAGAGGAATGCCAGGTCTGTGTCCCATTAGAGGAATGCCAGGTCTGTGTCCTATTAGAGGAATGCCAGGTCTGTATCCTATTAGAGGAATGCCAGGTCTGTATACCATTAGAGGAATGCCAGGTCTGTATCCCATTAGAGGAATGCCAGGTCTGTGTCCCATTAGAGGAATGACAGGTCTGTATCCCATTAGAGGAATGCCAGGTCTGTGTCCCTTTAGAGGAATGCCAGGTCTGTGTCCCATTAGAGGAATGCCAGGTCTGGGTCCCATTAGAGGAATGCCAGGTCTGTGTCCTATTAGAGGAATGCCAGGTCTGTATCCCATTAGAGGAATGCCAGGTCTGTATCCCATTAGAGGAATGCCAGGTCTGTATCCCATTAGAGGAATGCCAGGTCTGTATCCCATTAGAGGAATGCCAGGTCTGTGTCCCATTAGAGGAATGCCAGGTCTGTGTCCCATTAGAGGAATGCCAAGTCTGTGTCCCATTAGAGGAATGCCAGGTCTGTATCTGTGTCCCATTAGAGGAATGCCAGGTCTGTGTCCCATTAGAGGAATGCCAGGTCTGTGTCCTATTAGAGGAATGCCAGGTCTGTATCCCATTAGAGGAATGCCAGGTCTGTATCTGTGTTCCATTAGAGGAATGCCAGGTCTGTATCTCATTAGAGGAATGCCAGGTCTGTGTCCCATTAGAGGAATGCCAGGTCTGTGTCCCATTAGAGGAATGCCAGGTCTGTGTCCCATTAGAGGAATGCAAGGTCTGTGTCCCATTAGAGGAATGCCAGGTCTGTGTCCCATTAGAGGAATGCCAGGTCTGTGTCCCATTAGAGGAATGCCAGGTCTGTGTCTGTGTCCCATTAGAGGAATGCCAGGTCTGTGTCCCATTAGAGGAATGCCAGGTCTGTGTCCTATTAGAGGAATGCCAGATCTGTGTCTCATTAGAGGAATGCCAGGTCTGTGTCCTATTAGAGGAATGCCAGGTCTGTGTCCCATTAGAGGAATGCCAGGTCTATGTCCCATTAGAGGAATGCCAGGTCTGTATCCCATTAGAAGAACGCCAGGTCTGTGTCCCATTAGAGGAATGCCAGGTCTGTGTCCCATTGGAGGAATGCCAGGTCTGTGTCCCATTAGAGGAATGCCAGGTCTGTATCTGTGTCCCATTAGAGGAATGCCAGGTCTGTGTCCCATTAGAGGAATGCCAGGTCTGTGTCTGTGTCCCATTAGAGGAATGCCAGGTCTGTGTCTCATTAGAGGAATGCCAGGTCTGTATCCCATTAGAGGAATGCCAGGTCTGTGTCCCATTAGAGGAATGCCAGGTCTGTGTCCCATTAGAGGAATGCCAGGTCTGTGTCTGTGTCCCATTAGAGGAATGCCAGGTCTGTGTCCCATTAGAGGAATGCCAGGTCTGTGTCCTATTAGAGGAATGCCAGGTCTGTATCCTATTAGAGGAATGCCAGGTCTGTATACCATTAGAGGAATGCCAGGTCTGTATCCCATTAGAGGAATGCCAGGTCTGTGTCCCATTAGAGGAATGACAGGTCTGTATCCCATTAGAGGAATGCCAGGTCTGTGTCCCATTAGAGGAATGCCAGGTCTGTGTCCCATTAGAGGAATGCCAGGTCTGGGTCCCATTAGAGGAATGCCAGGTCTGTGTCCCATTAGAGGAATGCCAGGTCAGTGTCCCATTAGAGGAATGCCAGGTCTGTGTCTCATTAGAGGAATGCCAGGTCTGTGTCCCATTAGAGGAATGCCAGGTCTGTGTCCCATTAGAGGAATGCCAGGTCTGTATCTGTGTCCCATTAGAGGAATGCCAGGTCTGTGTCCCATTAGAGGAATGCCAGGTCTGTGTCTGTGTCCCATTAGAGGAATGCCAGGTCTGTATCCCATTAGAGGAATGCCAGGTCTGTGTCCCATTAGAGGAATGCCAGGTCTGTGTCCCATTAGAGGAATGCCAGGTCTGTGTCCCATTAGAGGAAAGCCAGGTCTGTGTCCCATTAGAGGAATGCCAGGTCTGTGTCCCATTAGAGGAATGCCAGGTCTGTGTCCCATTAGAGGAATGCCAGGTCTGTATCTGTATCCCATTAGAGGAATGCCAGGTCTGTATCTGTGTCCCATTAGAGGAATGCCAGGTCTGTGTCCTATTAGAGGAATGCCAGGTCTGTATCCCATTAGAGGAATGCCAGGTCTGTATCCCATTAGAGGAATGCCAGGTCTGTATCCCATTAGAGGAATTCCAGGTCTGTATCCCATTAGAGGAATGCCAGTTCTGTATCCCATTAGAGGAATGCCAGGTCTGTGTCCCATTAGAGGAATGCCAGGTCTGTGTCCCATTAGAGGAATGCCAAGTCTGTGTCCCATTAGAGGAATGCCAGGTCTGTATCTGTGTCCCATTAGAGGAATGCCAGGTCTGTGTCCCATTAGAGGAATGCCAGGTCTGTGTCCTATTAGAGGAATGCCAGGTCTGTGTCCTATTAGAGGAATGCCAGGTCTGTATCCCATTAGAGGAATGCCAGGTCTGTATCCCATTAGAGGAATGCCAGGTCTGTAGAGGAATGTCTGTAGAGGAATGCCAGGTCATTAGAGGAATGCCAGGTCTGTGTCCCATTAGAGGAATGCCAGGTCTGTATCCCATTAGAGGAATGCCAGGTCTGTATCCCATTAGAGGATAGCCAGGTCTGTGTCCCATTAGAGGAATGCCAGGTCTGGGTCCCATTAGAGGAATGCCAGGTCTGTGTCCCATTAGAGGAATGCCAGGTCTGGGTCCCATTAGAGGAATGCCAGGTCTGTGTCCCATTAGAGGAATGCCAGGTCTGTGTCCCATTAGAGGAATGCCAGGTCTGTGTCTCATTAGAGGAATACCAGGTCTGTATCCCATTAGAGGAATGCCAGGTCTGTATCCCATTAGAGGAATGCCAGGTCTGTATCCCATTAGAGGAATGCCAGGTCTGTGTCCCATTAGAGGAATGCCAGGTCTGTGTCCCATTAGAGGAATGCCAAGTCTGTGTCCCATTAGAGGAATGCCAGGTCTGTATCTGTGTCCCATTAGAGGAATGCCAGGTCTGTGTCCCATTAGAGGAATGCCAGGTCTGTGTCCTATTAGAGGAATGCCAGGTCTGTGTCCTATTAGAGGAATGCCAGGTCTGTATCCCATTAGAGGAATGCCAGGTCTGTGTCCCATTAGAGGAATGCCAGGTCTGTATCTGTATCCCATTAGAGGAATGCCAGGTCTGTATCTGTGTCCCATTAGAGGAATGCCAGGTCTGTGTTCTATTAGAGGAATGCCAGGTCTGTATCCCATTAGAGGAATGCCAGGTCTGTATCCCATTAGAGGAATGCCAGGTCTGTATCCCATTAGAGGAATGCCAGGTCTGTATCCCATTAGAGGAATGCCAGGTCTGTGTCCCATTAGAGGAATGCCAGGTCTGTGTCCCATTAGAGGAATGCCAAGTCTGTGTCCCATTAGAGGAATGCCAGGTCTGTATCTGTGTCCCATTAGAGGAATGCCAGGTCTGTGTCCCATTAGAGGAATGCCAGGTCTGTGTCCTATTAGAGGAATGCCAGGTCTGTATCCCATTAGAGGAATGCCAGGTCTGTATCTGTGTTCCATTAGAGGAATGCCAGGTCTGTATCTCATTAGAGGAATGCCAGGTCTGTGTCCCATTAGAGGAATGCCAGGTCTGTGTCCCATTAGAGGAATGCCAGGTCTGTGTCCCATTAGAGGAATGCAAGGTCTGTGTCCCATTAGAGGAATGCCAGGTCTGTGTCCCATTAGAGGAATGCCAGGTCTGTGTCCCATTAGAGGAATACCAGGTCTGTGTCTGTGTCCCATTAGAGGAATGCCAGGTCTGTGTCCCATTAGAGGAATGCCAGGTCTGTGTCCTATTAGAGGAATGCCAGGTCTGTGTCTCATTAGAGGAATGCCAGGTCTGTGTCCTATTAGAGGAATGCCAGGTATGTGTCCCATTAGAGGAATGCCAGGTCTATGTCCCATTAGAGGAATGCCAGGTCTGTATCCCATTAGAAGAACGCCAGGTCTGTGTCCCATTAGAGGAATGCCAGGTCTGTGTCCCATTGGAGGAATGCCACGTCTGTGTCCCATTAGAGGAATGCCAGGTCTGTATCTGTGTCCCATTAGAGGAATGCCAGGTCTGTGTCCCATTAGAGGAATGCCAGGTCTGTGTCTCATTAGAGGAATGCCAGGTCTGTATCCCATTAGAGGAATGCCAGGTCTGTGTCCCATTAGAGGAATGCCAGGTCTGTGTCCCATTAGAGGAATGCCAGGTCTGTGTCTGTGTCCCATTAGAGGAATGCCAGGTCTGTGTCCCATTAGAGGAATGCCAGGTCTGTGTCCTATTAGAGGAATGCCAGGTCTGTATCCTATTAGAGGAATGCCAGGTCTGTATACCATTAGAGGAATGCCAGGTCTGTATCCCATTAGAGGAATGCCAGGTCTGTGTCCCATTAGAGGAATGACAGGTCTGTATCCCATTAGAGGAATGCCAGGTCTGTGTCCTTTTAGAGGAATGCCAGGTCTGTGTCCCATTAGAGGAATGCCAGGTCTGGGTCCCATTAGAGGAATGCCAGGTCTGTGTCCCATTAGAGGAATGCCAGGTCAGTGTCCCATTAGAGGAATGCCAGGTCTGTGTCTCATTAGAGGAATGCCAGGTCTGTGTCCCATTAGAGGAATGCCAGGTCTGTGTCCCATTAGAGGAATGCCAGGTCTGTATCTGTGTCCCATTAGAGGAATGCCAGGTCTGTGTCCCATTAGAGGAATGCCAGGTCTGTGTCTGTGTCCCATTAGAGGAATGCCAGGTCTGTATCCCATTAGAGGAATGCCAGGTCTGTGTCCCATTAGAGGAATGCCAGGTCTGTGTCCCATTAGAGGAATGCCAGGTCTGTGTCCCATTAGAGGAAAGCCAGGTCTGTGTCCCATTAGAGGAATGCCAGGTCTGTGTCCCATTAGAGGAATGCCAGGTCTGTGTCCCATTAGAGGAATGCCAGGTCTGTATCTGTATCCCATTAGAGGAATGCCAGGTCTGTATCTGTGTCCCATTAGAGGAATGCCAGGTCTGTGTCCTATTAGAGGAATGCCAGGTCTGTATCCCATTAGAGGAATGCCAGGTCTGTATCCCATTAGAGGAATGCCAGGTCTGTATCCCATTAGAGGAATGCCAGGTCTGTATCCCATTAGAGGAATGCCAGGTCTGTATCCCATTAGAGGAATGCCAGGTCTGTGTCCCATTAGAGGAATGCCAGGTCTGTGTCCCATTAGAGGAATGCCAAGTCTGTGTCCCATTAGAGGAATGCCAGGTCTGTATCTGTGTCCCATTAGAGGAATGCCAGGTCTGTGTCCCATTAGAGGAATGCCAGGTCTGTGTCCTATTAGAGGAATGCCAGGTCTGTGTCCTATTAGAGGAATGCCAGGTCTGTATCCCATTAGAGGAATGCCAGGTCTGTATCCCATTAGAGGAATGCCAGGTCTGTAGAGGAATGTCTGTAGAGGAATGCCAGGTCATTAGAGGAATGCCAGGTCTGTGTCCCATTAGAGGAATGCCAGGTCTGTATCCCATTAGAGGAATGCCAGGTCTGTATCCCATTAGAGGATAGCCAGGTCTGTGTCCCATTAGAGGAATGCCAGGTCTGGGTCCCATTAGAGGAATGCCAGGTCTGTGTCCCATTAGAGGAATGCCAGGTCTGGGTCCCATTAGAGGAATGCCAGGTCTGTGTCCCATTAGAGGAATGCCAGGTCTGTGTCCCATTAGAGGAATGCCAGGTCTGTGTCTCATTAGAGGAATACCAGGTCTGTATCCCATTAGAGGAATGCCAGGTCTGTATCCCATTAGAGGAATGCCAGGTCTGTATCCCATTAGAGGAATGCCAGGTCTGTGTCCCATTAGAGGAATGCCAGGTCTGTGTCCCATTAGAGGAATGCCAAGTCTGTGTCCCATTAGAGGAATGCCAGGTCTGTATCTGTGTCCCATTAGAGGAATGCCAGGTCTGTGTCCCATTAGAGGAATGCCAGGTCTGTGTCCTATTAGAGGAATGCCAGGTCTGTGTCCTATTAGAGGAATGCCAGGTCTGTATCCCATTAGAGGAATGCCAGGTCTGTGTCCCATTAGAGGAATGCCAGGTCTGTATCTGTATCCCATTAGAGGAATGCCAGGTCTGTATCTGTGTCCCATTAGAGGAATGCCAGGTCTGTGTTCTATTGGAGGAATGCCAGGTCTGTATCCCATTAGAGGAATGCCAGGTCTGTATCCCATTAGAGGAATGCCAGGTCTGTATCCCATTAGAGGAATGCCAGGTCTGTATCCCATTAGAGGAATGCCAGGTCTGTGTCCCATTAGAGGAATGCCAGGTCTGTGTCCCATTAGAGGAATGCCAAGTCTGTGTCCCATTAGAGGAATGCCAGGTCTGTATCTGTGTCCCATTAGAGGAATGCCAGGTCTGTGTCCCATTAGAGGAATGCCAGGTCTGTGTCCTATTAGAGGAATGCCAGGTCTGTATCCCATTAGAGGAATGCCAGGTCTGTATCTGTGTTCCATTAGAGGAATGCCAGGTCTGTATCTCATTAGAGGAATGCCAGGTCTGTGTCCCATTAGAGGAATGCCAGGTCTGTGTCCCATTAGAGGAATGCCAGGTCTGTGTCCCATTAGAGGAATGCAAGGTCTGTGTCCCATTAGAGGAATGCCAGGTCTGTGTCCCATTAGAGGAATGCCAGGTCTGTGTCCCATTAGAGGAATACCAGGTCTGTGTCTGTGTCCCATTAGAGGAATGCCAGGTCTGTGTCCCATTAGAGGAATGCCAGGTCTGTGTCCTATTAGAGGAATGCCAGGTCTGTGTCTCATTAGAGGAATGCCAGGTCTGTGTCCTATTAGAGGAATGCCAGGTATGTGTCCCATTAGAGGAATGCCAGGTCTATGTCCCATTAGAGGAATGCCAGGTCTGTATCCCATTAGAAGAACGCCAGGTCTGTGTCCCATTAGAGGAATGCCAGGTCTGTGTCCCATTGGAGGAATGCCACATCTGTGTCCCATTAGAGGAATGCCAGGTCTGTATCTGTGTCCCATTAGAGGAATGCCAGGTCTGTGTCCCATTAGAGGAATGCCAGGTCTGTGTCTGTGTCCCATTAGAGGAATGCCAGGTCTGTGTCTCATTAGAGGAATGCCAGGTCTGTATCCCATTAGAGGAATGCCAGGTCTGTGTCCCATTAGAGGAATGCCAGGTCTGTGTCCCATTAGAGGAATGCCAGGTCTGTGTCTGTGTCCCATTAGAGGAATGCCAGGTCTGTGTCCCATTAGAGGAATGCCAGGTCTGTGTCCTATTAGAGGAATGCCAGGTCTGTATCCTATTAGAGGAATGCCAGGTCTGTATACCATTAGAGGAATGCCAGGTCTGTATCCCATTAGAGGAATGCCAGGTCTGTGTCCCATTAGAGGAATGACAGGTCTGTATCCCATTAGAGGAATGCCAGGTCTGTGTCCTTTTAGAGGAATGCCAGGTCTGTGTCCCATTAGAGGAATGCCAGGTCTGGGTCCCATTAGAGGAATGCCAGGTCTGTGTCCTATTAGAGGAATGCCAGGTCTGTATCCCATTAGAGGAATGCCAGGTCTGTATCCCATTAGAGGAATGCCAGGTCTGTATCCCATTAGAGGAATGCCAGGTCTGTATCCCATTAGAGGAATGCCAGGTCTGTGTCCCATTAGAGGAATGCCAGGTCTGTGTCCCATTAGAGGAATGCCAAGTCTGTGTCCCATTAGAGGAATGCCAGGTCTGTATCTGTGTCCCATTAGAGGAATGCCAGGTCTGTGTCCCATTAGAGGAATGCCAGGTCTGTGTCCTATTAGAGGAATGCCAGGTCTGTATCCCATTAGAGGAATGCCAGGTCTGTATCTGTGTTCCATTAGAGGAATGCCAGGTCTGTATCTCATTAGAGGAATGCCAGGTCTGTGTCCCATTAGAGGAATGCCAGGTCTGTGTCCCATTAGAGGAATGCCAGGTCTGTGTCCCATTAGAGGAATGCAAGGTCTGTGTCCCATTAGAGGAATGCCAGGTCTGTGTCCCATTAGAGGAATGCCAGGTCTGTGTCCCATTAGAGGAATGCCAGGTCTGTGTCTGTGTCCCATTAGAGGAATGCCAGGTCTGTGTCCCATTACAGGAATGCCAGGTCTGTGTCCTATTAGAGGAATGCCAGATCTGTGTCTCATTAGAGGAATGCCAGGTCTGTGTCCTATTAGAGGAATGCCAGGTCTGTGTCCCATTAGAGGAATGCCAGGTCTATGTCCCATTAGAGGAATGCCAGGTCTGTATCCCATTAGAAGAACGCCAGGTCTGTGTCCCATTAGAGGAATGCCAGGTCTGTGTCCCATTGGAGGAATGCCAGGTCTGTGTCCCATTAGAGGAATGCCAGGTCTGTATCTGTGTCCCATTAGAGGAATGCCAGGTCTGTGTCCCATTAGAGGAATGCCAGGTCTGTGTCTGTGTCCCATTAGAGGAATGCCAGGTCTGTGTCTCATTAGAGGAATGCCAGGTCTGTATCCCATTAGAGGAATGCCAGGTCTGTGTCCCATTAGAGGAATGTCAGGTCTGTGTCCCATTAGAGGAATGCCAGGTCTGTGTCTGTGTCCCATTAGAGGAATGCCAGGTCTGTGTCCCATTAGAGGAATGCCAGGTCTGTGTCCTATTAGAGGAATGCCAGGTCTGTATCCTATTAGAGGAATGCCAGGTCTGTATACCATTAGAGGAATGCCAGGTCTGTATCCCATTAGAGGAATGCCAGGTCTGTGTCCCATTAGAGGAATGACAGGTCTGTATCCCATTAGAGGAATGCCAGGTCTGTGTCCCATTAGAGGAATGCCAGGTCTGTGTCCCATTAGAGGAATGCCAGGTCTGGGTCCCATTAGAGGAATGCCAGGTCTGTGTCCCATTAGAGGAATGCCAGGTCAGTGTCCCATTAGAGGAATGCCAGGTCTGTGTCTCATTAGAGGAATGCCAGGTCTGTGTCCCATTAGAGGAATGCCAGGTCTGTGTCCCATTAGAGGAATGCCAGGTCTGTATCTGTGTCCCATTAGAGGAATGCCAGGTCTGTGTCCCATTAGAGGAATGCCAGGTCTGTGTCTGTGTCCCATTAGAGGAATGCCAGGTCTGTATCCCATTAGAGGAATGCCAGGTCTGTGTCCCATTAGAGGAATGCCAGGTCTGTGTCCCATTAGAGGAATGCCAGGTCTGTGTCCCATTAGAGGAAAGCCAGGTCTGTGTCCCATTAGAGGAATGCCAGGTCTGTGTCCCATTAGAGGAATGCCAGGTCTGTATCTGTGTCCCATTAGAGGAATGCCAGGTCTGTGTCCCATTAGAGGAATGCCAGGTCTGTGTCTGTGTCCCATTAGAGGAATGCCAGGTCTGTATCCCATTAGAGGAATGCCAGGTCTGTGTCCCATTAGAGGAATGCCAGGTCTGTGTCCCATTAGAGGAATGCCAGGTCTGTGTCCCATTAGAGGAAAGCCAGGTCTGTGTCCCATTAGAGGAATGCCAGGTCTGTGTCCCATTAGAGGAATGCCAGGTCTGTGTCCCATTAGAGGAATGCCAGGTCTGTATCTGTATCCCATTAGAGGAATGCCAGGTCTGTATCTGTGTCCCATTAGAGGAATGCCAGGTCTGTGTCCTATTAGAGGAATGCCAGGTCTGTATCCCATTAGAGGAATGCCAGGTCTGTATCCCATTAGAGGAATGCCAGGTCTGTATCCCATTAGAGGAATGCCAGGTCTGTATCCCATTAGAGGAATGCCAGGTCTGTATCCCATTAGAGGAATGCCAGGTCTGTGTCCCATTAGAGGAATGCCAGGTCTGTGTCCCATTAGAGGAATGCCAAGTCTGTGTCCCATTAGAGGAATGCCAGGTCTGTATCTGTGTCCCATTAGAGGAATGCCAGGTCTGTGTCCCATTAGAGGAATGCCAGGTCTGTGTCCTATTAGAGGAATGCCAGGTCTGTGTCCTATTAGAGGAATGCCAGGTCTGTATCCCATTAGAGGAATGCCAGGTCTGTATCCCATTAGAGGAATGCCAGGTCTGTAGAGGAATGTCTGTAGAGGAATGCCAGGTCATTAGAGGAATGCCAGGTCTGTGTCCCATTAGAGGAATGCCAGGTCTGTATCCCATTAGAGGAATGCCAGGTCTGTATCCCATTAGAGGATAGCCAGGTCTGTGTCCCATTAGAGGAATGCCAGGTCTGGGTCCCATTAGAGGAATGCCAGGTCTGTGTCCCATTAGAGGAATGCCAGGTCTGGGTCCCATTAGAGGAATGCCAGGTCTGTGTCCCATTAGAGGAATGCCAGGTCTGTGTCCCATTAGAGGAATGCCAGGTCTGTGTCTCATTAGAGGAATACCAGGTCTGTATCCCATTAGAGGAATGCCAGGTCTGTATCCCATTAGAGGAATGCCAGGTCTGTATCCCATTAGAGGAATGCCAGGTCTGTGTCCCATTAGAGGAATGCCAGGTCTGTGTCCCATTAGAGGAATGCCAAGTCTGTGTCCCATTAGAGGAATGCCAGGTCTGTATCTGTGTCCCATTAGAGGAATGCCAGGTCTGTGTCCCATTAGAGGAATGCCAGGTCTGTGTCCTATTAGAGGAATGCCAGGTCTGTGTCCTATTAGAGGAATGCCAGGTCTGTATCCCATTAGAGGAATGCCAGGTCTGTGTCCCATTAGAGGAATGCCAGGTCTGTATCTGTATCCCATTAGAGGAATGCCAGGTCTGTATCTGTGTCCCATTAGAGGAATGCCAGGTCTGTGTTCTATTAGAGGAATGCCAGGTCTGTATCCCATTAGAGGAATGCCAGGTCTGTATCCCATTAGAGGAATGCCAGGTCTGTATCCCATTAGAGGAATGCCAGGTCTGTATCCCATTAGAGGAATGCCAGGTCTGTGTCCCATTAGAGGATTGCCAGGTCTGTGTCCCATTAGAGGAATGCCAAGTCTGTGTCCCATTAGAGGAATGCCAGGTCTGTATCTGTGTCCCATTAGAGGAATGCCAGGTCTGTGTCCCATTAGAGGAATGCCAGGTCTGTGTCCTATTAGAGGAATGCCAGGTCTGTATCCCATTAGAGGAATGCCAGGTCTGTATCTGTGTTCCATTAGAGGAATGCCAGGTCTGTATCTCATTAGAGGAATGCCAGGTCTGTGTCCCATTAGAGGAATGCCAGGTCTGTGTCCCATTAGAGGAATGCCAGGTCTGTGTCCCATTAGAGGAATGCAAGGTCTGTGTCCCATTAGAGGAATGCCAGGTCTGTGTCCCATTAGAGGAATGCCAGGTCTGTGTCCCATTAGAGGAATACCAGGTCTGTGTCTGTGTCCCATTAGAGGAATGCCAGGTCTGTGTCCCATTAGAGGAATGCCAGGTCTGTGTCCTATTAGAGGAATGCCAGGTCTGTGTCTCATTAGAGGAATGCCAGGTCTGTGTCCTATTAGAGGAATGCCAGGTATGTGTCCCATTAGAGGAATGCCAGGTCTATGTCCCATTAGAGGAATGCCAGGTCTGTATCCCATTAGAAGAACGCCAGGTCTGTGTCCCATTAGAGGAATGCCAGGTCTGTGTCCCATTGGAGGAATGCCACGTCTGTGTCCCATTAGAGGAATGCCAGGTCTGTATCTGTGTCCCATTAGAGGAATGCCAGGTCTGTGTCCCATTAGAGGAATGCCAGGTCTGTGTCTGTGTCCCATTAGAGGAATGCCAGGTCTGTGTCTCATTAGAGGAATGCCAGGTCTGTATCCCATTAGAGGAATGCCAGGTCTGTGTCCCATTAGAGGAATGCCAGGTCTGTGTCCCATTAGAGGAATGCCAGGTCTGTGTCTGTGTCCCATTAGAGGAATGCCAGGTCTGTGTCCCATTAGAGGAATGCCAGGTCTGTGTCCTATTAGAGGAATGCCAGGTCTGTATCCTATTAGAGGAATGCCAGGTCTGTATACCATTAGAGGAATGCCAGGTCTGTATCCCATTAGAGGAATGCCAGGTCTGTGTCCCATTAGAGGAATGACAGGTCTGTATCCCATTAGAGGAATGCCAGGTCTGTGTCCTTTTAGAGGAATGCCAGGTCTGTGTCCCATTAGAGGAATGCCAGGTCTGGGTCCCATTAGAGGAATGCCAGGTCTGTGTCCCATTAGAGGAATGCCAGGTCAGTGTCCCATTAGAGGAATGCCAGGTCTGTGTCTCATTAGAGGAATGCCAGGTCTGTGTCCCATTAGAGGAATGCCAGGTCTGTGTCCCATTAGAGGAATGCCAGGTCTGTATCTGTGTCCCATTAGAGGAATGCCAGGTCTGTGTCCCATTAGAGGAATGCCAGGTCTGTGTCTGTGTCCCATTAGAGGAATGCCAGGTCTGTATCCCATTAGAGGAATGCCAGGTCTGTGTCCCATTAGAGGAATGCCAGGTCTGTGTCCCATTAGAGGAATGCCAGGTCTGTGTCCCATTAGAGGAAAGCCAGGTCTGTGTCCCATTAGAGGAATGCCAGGTCTGTGTCCCATTAGAGGAATGCCAGGTCTGTATCTGTATCCCATTAGAGGAATGCCAGGTCTGTATCTGTGTCCCATTAGAGGAATGCCAGGTCTGTGTCCTATTAGAGGAATGCCAGGTCTGTATCCCATTAGAGGAATGCCAGGTCTGTATCCCATTAGAGGAATGCCAGGTCTGTATCCCATTAGAGGAATGCCAGGTCTGTATCCCATTAGAGGAATGCCAGGTCTGTATCCCATTAGAGGAATGCCAGGTCTGTGTCCCATTAGAGGAATGCCAGGTCTGTGTCCCATTAGAGGAATGCCAAGTCTGTGTCCCATTAGAGGAATGCCAGGTCTGTATCTGTGTCCCATTAGAGGAATGCCAGGTCTGTGTCCCATTAGAGGAATGCCAGGTCTGTGTCCTATTAGAGGAATGCCAGGTCTGTGTCCTATTAGAGGAATGCCAGGTCTGTATCCCATTAGAGGAATGCCAGGTCTGTATCCCATTAGAGGAATGCCAGGTCTGTAGAGGAATGTCTGTAGAGGAATGCCAGGTCATTAGAGGAATGCCAGGTCTGTGTCCCATTAGAGGAATGCCAGGTCTGTATCCCATTAGAGGAATGCCAGGTCTGTATCCCATTAGAGGATAGCCAGGTCTGTGTCCCATTAGAGGAATGCCAGGTCTGGGTCCCATTAGAGGAATGCCAGGTCTGTGTCCCATTAGAGGAATGCCAGGTCTGTGTCCCATTAGAGGAATGCCAGGTCTGTGTCTCATTAGAGGAATACCAGGTCTGTATCCCATTAGAGGAATGCCAGGTCTGTATCCCATTAGAGGATAGCCAGGTCTGTGTCCCATTAGAGGAATGCCAGGTCTGGGTCCCATTAGAGGAATGCCAGGTCTGTGTCCCATTAGAGGAATGCCAGGTCTGGGTCCCATTAGAGGAATGCCAGGTCTGTGTCCCATTAGAGGAATGCCAGGTCTGTGTCCCATTAGAGGAATGACAGGTCTGTATCCCATTAGAGGAATGCCAGGTCTGTGTCCCATTAGAGGAATGCCAGGTCTGTGTCCCATTAGAGGAATGCCAGGTCTGGGTCCCATTAGAGGAATGCCAGGTCTGTGTCCCATTAGAGGAATGCCAGGTCAGTGTCCCATTAGAGGAATGCCAGGTCTGTGTCTCATTAGAGGAATGCCAGGTCTGTGTCCCATTAGAGGAATGCCAGGTCTGTATCTGTGTCCCATTAGAGGAATGCCAGGTCTGTGTCCCATTAGAGGAATGCCAGGTCTGTGTCTGTGTCCCATTAGAGGAATGCCAGGTCTGTGTCTCATTAGAGGAATGCCAGGTCTGTGTCCCATTAGAGGAATGCCAGGTCTGTGTCCCATTAGAGGAATGCCAGGTCTGTATCTGTGTCCCATTAGAGGAATGCCAGGTCTGTGTCCCATTAGAGGAATGCCAGGTCTGTGTCTGTGTCCCATTAGAGGAATGCCAGGTCTGTATCCCATTAGAGGAATGCCAGGTCTGTGTCCCATTAGAGGAATGCCAGGTCTGTGTCCCATTAGAGGAATGCCAGGTCTGTGTCCCATTAGAGGAAAGCCAGGTCTGTGTCCCATTAGAGGAATGCCAGGTCTGTGTCCCATTAGAGGAATGCCAGGTCTGTATCTGTATCCCATTAGAGGAATGCCAGGTCTGTATCTGTGTCCCATTAGAGGAATGCCAGGTCTGTGTCCTATTAGAGGAATGCCAGGTCTGTATCCCATTAGAGGAATGCCAGGTCTGTATCCCATTAGAGGAATGCCAGGTCTGTATCCCATTAGAGGAATGCCAGGTCTGTATCCCATTAGAGGAATGCCAGGTCTGTATCCCATTAGAGGAATGCCAGGTCTGTGTCCCATTAGAGGAATGCCAGGTCTGTGTCCCATTAGAGGAATGCCAAGTCTGTGTCCCATTAGAGGAATGCCAGGTCTGTATCTGTGTCCCATTAGAGGAATGCCAGGTCTGTGTCCCATTAGAGGAATGCCAGGTCTGTGTCCTATTAGAGGAATGCCAGGTCTGTGTCCTATTAGAGGAATGCCAGGTCTGTATCCCATTAGAGGAATGCCAGGTCTGTATCCCATTAGAGGAATGCCAGGTCTGTAGAGGAATGTCTGTAGAGGAATGCCAGGTCATTAGAGGAATGCCAGGTCTGTGTCCCATTAGAGGAATGCCAGGTCTGTATCCCATTAGAGGAATGCCAGGTCTGTATCCCATTAGAGGATAGCCAGGTCTGTGTCCCATTAGAGGAATGCCAGGTCTGGGTCCCATTAGAGGAATGCCAGGTCTGTGTCCCATTAGAGGAATGCCAGGTCTGTGTCCCATTAGAGGAATGCCAGGTCTGTGTCTCATTAGAGGAATACCAGGTCTGTATCCCATTAGAGGAATGCCAGGTCTGTATCCCATTAGAGGATAGCCAGGTCTGTGTCCCATTAGAGGAATGCCAGGTCTGGGTCCCATTAGAGGAATGCCAGGTCTGTGTCCCATTAGAGGAATGCCAGGTCTGGGTCCCATTAGAGGAATGCCAGGTCTGTGTCCCATTAGAGGAATGCCAGGTCTGTGTCCCATTAGAGGAATGACAGGTCTGTATCCCATTAGAGGAATGCCAGGTCTGTGTCCCATTAGAGGAATGCCAGGTCTGTGTCCCATTAGAGGAATGCCAGGTCTGGGTCCCATTAGAGGAATGCCAGGTCTGTGTCCCATTAGAGGAATGCCAGGTCAGTGTCCCATTAGAGGAATGCCAGGTCTGTGTCTCATTAGAGGAATGCCAGGTCTGTGTCCCATTAGAGGAATGCCAGGTCTGTATCTGTGTCCCATTAGAGGAATGCCAGGTCTGTGTCCCATTAGAGGAATGCCAGGTCTGTGTCTGTGTCCCATTAGAGGAATGCCAGGTCTGTATCCCATTAGAGGAATGCCAGGTCTGTGTCCCATTAGAGGAATGCCAGGTCTGTGTCCCATTAGAGGAATGCCAGGTCTGTGTCCCATTAGAGGAAAGCCAGGTCTGTGTCCCATTAGAGGAATGCCAGGTCTGTGTCCCATTAGAGGAATGCCAGGTCTGTGTCCCATTAGAGGAATGCCAGGTCTGTATCTGTATCCCATTAGAGGAATGCCAGGTCTGTATCTGTGTCCCATTAGAGGAATGCCAGGTCTGTGTCCTATTAGAGGAATGCCAGGTCTGTATCCCATTAGAGGAATGCCAGGTCTGTATCCCATTAGAGGAATGCCAGGTCTGTATCCCATTAGAGGAATGCCAGGTCTGTATCCCATTAGAGGAATGCCAGGTCTGTATCCCATTAGAGGAATGCCAGGTCTGTGTCCCATTAGAGGAATGCCAGGTCTGTGTCCCATTAGAGGAATGCCAAGTCTGTGTCCCATTAGAGGAATGCCAGGTCTGTATCTGTGTCCCATTAGAGGAATGCCAGGTCTGTGTCCCATTAGAGGAATGCCAGGTCTGTGTCCTATTAGAGGAATGCCAGGTCTGTGTCCCATTAGAGGAATGCCAGGTCTGTGTCTGTGTCCCATTAGAGGAATGCCAGGTCTGTGTCTCATTAGAGGAATGCCAGGTCTGTATCCCATTAGAGGAATGCCAGGTCTGTGTCCCATTAGAGGAATGCCAGGTCTGTGTCCCATTAGAGGAATGCCAGGTCTGTGTCTGTGTCCCATTAGAGGAATGCCAGGTCTGTGTCCCATTAGAGGAATGCCAGGTCTGTGTCCTATTAGAGGAATGCCAGGTCTGTATCCTATTAGAGGAATGCCAGGTCTGTATACCATTAGAGGAATGCCAGGTCTGTATCCCATTAGAGGAATGCCAGGTCTGTGTCCCATTAGAGGAATGACAGGTCTGTGTCCCATTAGAGGAATGCCAGGTCTGTGTCATTTTAGAGGAATGCCAGGTCTGTGTCCCATTAGAGGAATGCCAGGTCTGGGTCCCATTAGAGGAATGCCAGGTCTGTGTCCCATTAGAGGAATGCCAGGTCAGTGTCCCATTAGAGGAATGCCAGGTCTGTGTCTCATTAGAGGAATGCCAGGTCTGTGTCCCATTAGAGGAATGCCAGGTCTGTGTCCCATTAGAGGAATGCCAGGTCTGTATCTGTGTCCCATTAGAGGAATGCCAGGTCTGTGTCCCATTAGAGGAATGCCAGGTCTGTGTCTGTGTCCCATTAGAGGAATGCCAGGTCTGTATCCCATTAGAGGAATGCCAGGTCTGTGTCCCATTAGAGGAATGCCAGGTCTGTGTCCCATTAGAGGAATGCCAGGTCTGTGTCCCATTAGAGGAAAGCCAGGTCTGTGTCCCATTAGAGGAATGCCAGGTCTGTGTCCCATTAGAGGAATGCCAGGTCTGTGTCCCATTAGAGGAATGCCAGGTCTGTATCTGTATCCCATTAGAGGAATGCCAGGTCTGTATCTGTGTCCCATTAGAGGAATGCCAGGTCTGTGTCCTATTAGAGGAATGCCAGGTCTGTATCCCATTAGAGGAATGCCAGGTCTGTATCCCATTAGAGGAATGCCAGGTCTGTATCCCATTAGAGGAATGCCAGGTCTGTATCCCATTAGAGGAATGCCAGGTCTGTATCCCATTAGAGGAATGCCAGGTCTGTGTCCCATTAGAGGAATGCCAGGTCTGTGTCCCATTAGAGGAATGCCAAGTCTGTGTCCCATTAGAGGAATGCCAGGTCTGTATCTGTGTCCCATTAGAGGAATGCCAGGTCTGTGTCCCATTAGAGGAATGCCAGGTCTGTGTCCTATTAGAGGAATGCCAGGTCTGTGTCCTATTAGAGGAATGCCAGGTCTGTATCCCATTAGAGGAATGCCAGGTCTGTATCCCATTAGAGGAATGCCAGGTCTGTAGAGGAATGTCTGTAGAGGAATGCCAGGTCATTAGAGGAATGCCAGGTCTGTGTCCCATTAGAGGAATGCCAGGTCTGTATCCCATTAGAGGAATGCCAGGTCTGTATCCCATTAGAGGATAGCCAGGTCTGTGTCCCATTAGAGGAATGCCAGGTCTGGGTCCCATTAGAGGAATGCCAGGTCTGTGTCCCATTAGAGGAATGCCAGGTCTGTGTCCCATTAGAGGAATGCCAGGTCTGTGTCTCATTAGAGGAATACCAGGTCTGTATCCCATTAGAGGAATGCCAGGTCTGTATCCCATTAGAGGATAGCCAGGTCTGTGTCCCATTAGAGGAATGCCAGGTCTGGGTCCCATTAGAGGAATGCCAGGTCTGTGTCCCATTAGAGGAATGCCAGGTCTGGGTCCCATTAGAGGAATGCCAGGTCTGTGTCCCATTAGAGGAATGCCAGGTCTGTGTCCCATTAGAGGAATGACAGGTCTGTATCCCATTAGAGGAATGCCAGGTCTGTGTCCCATTAGAGGAATGCCAGGTCTGTGTCCCATTAGAGGAATGCCAGGTCTGGGTCCCATTAGAGGAATGCCAGGTCTGTGTCCCATTAGAGGAATGCCAGGTCAGTGTCCCATTAGAGGAATGCCAGGTCTGTGTCTCATTAGAGGAATGCCAGGTCTGTGTCCCATTAGAGGAATGCCAGGTCTGTATCTGTGTCCCATTAGAGGAATGCCAGGTCTGTATCCCATTAGAGGAATGCCAGGTCTGTGTCCCATTAGAGGAATGCCAGGTCTGTGTCCCATTAGAGGAATGCCAGGTCTGTGTCCCATTAGAGGAAAGCCAGGTCTGTGTCCCATTAGAGGAATGCCAGGTCTGTGTCCCATTAGAGGAATGCCAGGTCTGTGTCCCATTAGAGGAATGCCAGGTCTGTATCTGTATCCCATTAGAGGAATGCCAGGTCTGTATCTGTGTCCCATTAGAGGAATGCCAGGTCTGTGTCCTATTAGAGGAATGCCAGGTCTGTATCCCATTAGAGGAATGCCAGGTCTGTATCCCATTAGAGGAATGCCAGGTCTGTATCCCATTAGAGGAATGCCAGGTCTGTATCCCATTAGAGGAATGCCAGGTCTGTATCCCATTAGAGGAATGCCAGGTCTGTGTCCCATTAGAGGAATGCCAGGTCTGTGTCCCATTAGAGGAATGCCAAGTCTGTGTCCCATTAGAGGAATGCCAGGTCTGTATCTGTGTCCCATTAGAGGAATGCCAGGTCTGTGTCCCATTAGAGGAATGCCAGGTCTGTGTCCTATTAGAGGAATGCCAGGTCTGTGTCCTATTAGAGGAATGCCAGGTCTGTATCCCATTAGAGGAATGCCAGGTCTGTATCCCATTAGAGGAATGCCAGGTCTGTAGAGGAATGTCTGTAGAGGAATGCCAGGTCATTAGAGGAATGCCAGGTCTGTGTCCCATTAGAGGAATGCCAGGTCTGTATCCCATTAGAGGAATGCCAGGTCTGTATCCCATTAGAGGATAGCCAGGTCTGTGTCCCATTAGAGGAATGCCAGGTCTGGGTCCCATTAGAGGAATGCCAGGTCTGTGTCCCATTAGAGGAATGCCAGGTCTGGGTCCCATTAGAGGAATGCCAGGTCTGTGTCCCATTAGAGGAATGCCAGGTCTGTGTCCCATTAGAGGAATGCCAGGTCTGTGTCTCATTAGAGGAATACCAGGTCTGTATCCCATTAGAGGAATGCCAGGTCTGTATCCCATTAGAGGAATGCCAGGTCTGTGTCCCATTAGAGGAATGCCAAGTCTGTGTCCCATTAGAGGAATGCCAGGTCTGTATCTGTGTCCCATTAGAGGAATGCCAGGTCTGTGTCCCATTAGAGGAATGCCAGGTCTGGGTCCCATTAGAGGAATGCCAGGTCTGTGTCCCATTAGAGGAATGCCAGGTCTGTGTCCCATTAGAGGAATGACAGGTCTGTATCCCATTAGAGGAATGCCAGGTCTGTGTCCCATTAGAGGAATGCCAGGTCTGTGTCCCATTAGAGGAATGCCAGGTCTGGGTCCCATTAGAGGAATGCCAGGTCTGTGTCCCATTAGAGGAATGCCAGGTCAGTGTCCCATTAGAGGAATGCCAGGTCTGTGTCTCATTAGAGGAATGCCAGGTCTGTGTCCCATTAGAGGAATGCCAGGTCTGTATCTGTGTCCCATTAGAGGAATGCCAGGTCTGTATCCCATTAGAGGAATGCCAGGTCTGTGTCCCATTAGAGGAATGCCAGGTCTGTGTCCCATTAGAGGAATGCCAGGTCTGTGTCCCATTAGAGGAAAGCCAGGTCTGTGTCCCATTAGAGGAATGCCAGGTCTGTGTCCCATTAGAGGAATGCCAGGTCTGTGTCCCATTAGAGGAATGCCAGGTCTGTATCTGTATCCCATTAGAGGAATGCCAGGTCTGTATCTGTGTCCCATTAGAGGAATGCCAGGTCTGTGTCCTATTAGAGGAATGCCAGGTCTGTATCCCATTAGAGGAATGCCAGGTCTGTATCCCATTAGAGGAATGCCAGGTCTGTATCCCATTAGAGGAATGCCAGGTCTGTATCCCATTAGAGGAATGCCAGGTCTGTATCCCATTAGAGGAATGCCAGGTCTGTGTCCCATTAGAGGAATGCCAGGTCTGTGTCCCATTAGAGGAATGCCAAGTCTGTGTCCCATTAGAGGAATGCCAGGTCTGTATCTGTGTCCCATTAGAGGAATGCCAGGTCTGTGTCCCATTAGAGGAATGCCAGGTCTGTGTCCTATTAGAGGAATGCCAGGTCTGTGTCCTATTAGAGGAATGCCAGGTCTGTATCCCATTAGAGGAATGCCAGGTCTGTATCCCATTAGAGGAATGCCAGGTCTGTAGAGGAATGTCTGTAGAGGAATGCCAGGTCATTAGAGGAATGCCAGGTCTGTGTCCCATTAGAGGAATGCCAGGTCTGTATCCCATTAGAGGAATGCCAGGTCTGTATCCCATTAGAGGATAGCCAGGTCTGTGTCCCATTAGAGGAATGCCAGGTCTGGGTCCCATTAGAGGAATGCCAGGTCTGTGTCCCATTAGAGGAATGCCAGGTCTGGGTCCCATTAGAGGAATGCCAGGTCTGTGTCCCATTAGAGGAATGCCAGGTCTGTGTCCCATTAGAGGAATGCCAGGTCTGTGTCTCATTAGAGGAATACCAGGTCTGTATCCCATTAGAGGAATGCCAGGTCTGTATCCCATTAGAGGAATGCCAGGTCTGTGTCCCATTAGAGGAATGCCAAGTCTGTGTCCCATTAGAGGAATGCCAGGTCTGTATCTGTGTCCCATTAGAGGAATGCCAGGTCTGTGTCCCATTAGAGGAATGCCAGGTCTGTGTCCTATTAGAGGAATGCCAGGTCTGTGTCCTATTAGAGGAATGCCAGGTCTGTATCCCATTAGAGGAATGCCAGGTCTGTATCCCATTAGAGGAATGCCAGGTCTGTAGAGGAATGTCTGTAGAGGAATGCCAGGTCATTAGAGGAATGCCAGGTCTGTGTCCCATTAGAGGAATGCCAGGTCTGTATCCCATTAGAGGAATGCCAGGTCTGTATCCCATTAGAGGATAGCCAGGTCTGTGTCCCATTAGAGGAATGCCAGGTCTGGGTCCCATTAGAGGAATGCCAGGTCTGTGTCCCATTAGAGGAATGCCAGGTCTGGGTCCCATTAGAGGAATGCCAGGTCTGTGTCCCATTAGAGGAATGCCAGGTCTGTGTCCCATTAGAGGAATGCCAGGTCTGTGTCTCATTAGAGGAATACCAGGTCTGTGTCCCATTAGACGAATGCCAGGTCTGTGTCCCATTAGAGGAATGCCAGGTCTGTATCTGTGTCCCATTAGAGGAATGCCAGGTCTGTGTCCCATTAGAGGAATGCCAGGTCTGGGTCCCATTAGAGGAATGCCAGGTCTGTGTCCCATTAGAGGAATGCCAGGTCTGTGTCCCATTAGAGGAATGCCAGGTCTGTATCCCATTAGAGGAATGCCATGTCTGTGTCTCATTAGAGGAATACCAGGTCTGTGTCCCATTAGAGGAATGCCAGGTCTGTGTCCCATTAGAGGAATGCCAGGTCTGTATCTGTGTCCCATTAGAGGAATGCCAGGTCTGTGTCCCATTAGAGGAATGCCAGGTCTGGGTCCCATTAGAGGAATGCCAGGTCTGTGTCCCATTAGAGGAATGCCAGGTCTGTGTCCCATTAGAGGAATGCCAGGTCTGTGTCCCATTAGAGGAATGCCAGGTCTGTGTCTCATTAGAGGAATACCAGGTCTGTGTCCCATTAGAGGAATGCCAGGTCTGTTTCCCATTAGAGGAATGCCAGGTCTGTATCTGTGTCCCATTAGAGGAATGCCAGGTCTGTGTCCCATTAGAGGAATGCCAGGTCTGTGTCTGTGTCCCATTAGAGGAATGCCAGGTCTGTGTACTATTAGAGGAATGCCAGGTCTGTGTCCCATTAGAGGAATGCCAGGTCTGTGTCCCATTAGAGGAATGCCAGGTCTGTGTCCCATTAGAGGAAAGCCAGGTCTGTGTCCCATTAGAGGAATGCCAGGTCTGTATCTGTATCCCATTAGAGGAATGCCAGGTCTGTATCTGTGTCCCATTAGAGGAATGCCAGGTCTGTGTCCCATTAGAGGAATGCCAGGTCTGTGTCCTATTAGAGGAATGCCAGGTCTGTGTCCTATTAGAGGAATGCCAGGTCTGTGTCCTATTAGAGGAATGCCAGGTCTGTGTCCTATTAGAGGAATGCCAGGTCTGTATCCCATTAGAGGAATGCCAGGTCTGTATCCCATTAGAGGAATGCCAGGTCTGTAGAGGAATGTCTGTAGAGGAATGCCAGGTCATTAGAGGAATGCCAGGTCTGTAGAGGAATGCCAGGTCTGTAGAGGAATGTCTGTAGAGGAATGCCAGGTCTGTATCCCATTAGAGGAATGCCAGGTCTGTATCCCATTAGAGGATAGCCAGGTCTGTGTCCCATTAGAGGAATGCCAGGTCTGGGTCCCATTAGAGGAATGTCAGGTCTGTGTCCCATTAGAGGAATTCCAGGTCTGGGTCCCATTAAAGGAATGCCAGGTCTGTGTCCCATTAGAGGAATGCCAGGTCTGTGTCCCATTAGAGGAATGCCAGGTCTGTGTCTCATTAGAGGAATACCAGGTCTGTGTCCCATTAGAGGAATGCCAGGTCTGTGTCCCATTAGAGGAATGCCAGGTCTGTATCTGTGTCCCATTAGAGGAATGCCAGGTCTGTGTCCCATTAGAGGAATGCCAGGTCTGGGTCCCATTAGAGGAATGCCAGGTCTGTGTCCCATTAGAGGAATGCCAGGTCTGTGTCCCATTAGAGGAATGCCAGGTCTGTGTCTCATTAGAGGATAGCCAGGTCTGTGTCCCATTAGAGGAATGCCAGGTCTGGGTCCCATTAGAGGAATGCCAGGTCTGTGTCCCATTAGAGGAATGCCAGGTCTGTGACCCATTAGAGGAATGCCAGGTCTGTATCCCATTAGAGGAATGCCAGGTCTGTGTCTCATTAGAGGAATACCAGGTCTGTGTCCCATTAGAGGAATGCCAGGTCTGTGTCCCATTAGAGGAATGCCAGGTCTGTATCTGTGTCCCATTAGAGGAATGCCAGGTCTGTGTCCCATTAGAGGAATGCCAGGTCTGGGTCCCATTAGAGGAATGCCAGGTCTGTGTCCCATTAGAGGAATGCCAGGTCTGTGTCCCATTAGAGGAATGCCAGGTCTGTGTCCCATTAGAGGAATGCCAGGTCTGTGTCTCATTCGAGGAATACCAGGTCTGTGTCCCATTAGAGGAATGCCAGGTCTGTGTCCCATTAGAGGAATGCCAGGTCTGTATCTGTGTCCCATTAGAGGAATGCCAGGTCTGTGTCCCATTAGAGGAATGCCAGGTCTGCGTCTGTGTCCCATTAGAGGAATGCCAGGTCTGTGTCTCATTAGAGGAATGCCAGGTCTGTATCCCATTTGAGGAATGCCAGGTCTGTGTCCCATTAGAGGAATGACAGGTCTGTGTCCCATTAGAGGAATGCCAGGTCTGTGTCTGTGTCCCATTAGAGGAATGCCAGGTCTGTGTCCCATTAGAGGAATGCCAGGTCTGTGTCCTATTAGAGGAATGCCAGGTCTGTATCCTATTAGAGGAATGCCAGGTCTGTATCCCATTAGAGGAATGCCAGGTCTGTGTCTCATTAGAGGAATGCCAGGTCTGTGTCCCATTAGAGGAATGCCAGGTCTGTGTCCTATTAGAGGAATGCCAGGTCTGTATCCCATTAGAGGAATGCCAGGTCTGTGTCTCATTAGAGGAATGCCAGGTCTGTGTCCCATTAGAGGAATGCCAGGTCTGTGTCCTATTAGAGGAATTCCAGGTCTGTGTCCCATTAGAGGAATGCCAGGTCTGTGTCCCATTAGAGGAATGCCAGGACTGTATCCCATTAGAGGAATGCCAGGTCTGTGTCCCATTAGAGGAATGCCAGGTCTGTGTCCCATTAGAGGATAGCCAGGTCTGTGTCTCATTAGAGGAATGCCAGGTCTGGGTCCCATTAGAGGAATGCCAGGTCTGTGTCCCATTAGAGGAATGCCAGGTCTGTGTCCCATTAGAGGAATGCCAGGTCTGTGTCCCATTAGTGGAATGCCAGGTCTGTGTCCCATTAGAGGAATGCCAGGTCTGTGTCTCATTAGAGGAATACCAGGTCGTCTGTGTCCCATTAGAGGAATGCCAGGTCTGTGTCCAATTAGAGGAATGCCAGGTCTGTATCTGTGTCCCATTAGAGGAATGCCAGGTCTGTGTCTGTGTCCCATTAGAAGAATGCCAGGTCTGTGTCTCATTAGAGGAATGCCAGGTCTGTGTCCCATTAGAGGAATGCCAGGTCTGTATCTGTGTCCCATTAGAGGAATGCCAGGTCTGTGTCCCATTAGAGGAATGCCAGGTCTGGGTCCCATTAGAGGAATGCCAGGTCTGTGTCCCATTAGAGGAATGCCAGGTCTGTGTCCCATTAGAGGAATGCCAGGTCTGTGTCTCATTAGAGGATAGCCAGGTCTGTGTCCCATTAGAGGAATGCCAGGTCTGGGTCCCATTAGAGGAATGCCAGGTCTGTGTCCCATTAGAGGAATGCCAGGTCTGTGTCCCATTAGAGGAATGCCAGGTCTGTATCCCATTAGAGGAATGCCAGGTCTGTGTCTCATTAGAGGAATACCAGGTCTGTGTCCCATTAGAGGAATGCCAGGTCTGTGTCCCATTAGAGGAATGCCAGGTCTGTATCTGTGTCCCATTAGAGGAATGCCAGGTCTGTGTCCCATTAGAGGAATGCCAGGTCTGGGTCCCATTAGAGGAATGCCAGGTCTGTGTCCCATTAGAGGAATGCCAGGTCTGTGTCCCAATTAGAGGAATGCCAGGTCTGTGTCTCATTAGAGGAATACCAGGTCTGTGTCCCATTAGAGGAATGCCAGGTCTGTGTCCCATTAGAGGAATGCCAGGTCTGTATCTGTGTCCCATTAGAGGAATGCCAGGTCTGTGTCCCATTAGAGGAATGCCAGGTCTGTGTCTGTGTCCCATTAGAGGAATGGCAGGTCTGTGTCTCATTAGAGGAATGCCAGGTCTGTATCCCATTTGAGGAATGCCAGGTCTGTGTCCCATTAGAGGAATGACAGGTCTGTGTCCCATTAGAGGAATGCCAGGTATGTGTCTGTGTCCCATTAGAGGAATGCCAGGTCTGTGTCCCATTAGAGGAATGCCAGGTCTGTGTCCTATTAGAGGAATGCCAGGTCTGTATCCTATTAGAGGAATGCCAGGTCTGTATCCCATTAGAGGAATGCCAGGTCTGTGTCTCATTAGAGGAATGCCAGGTCTGTGTCCCATTAGAGGAATGCCAGGTCTGTGTCCTATTAGAGGAATGCCAGGTCTGTATCCCATTAGAGGAATGCCAGGTATGTGTCTCATTAGAGGAATGCCAGGTCTGTGTCCCATTAGAGGAATGCCAGGTCTGTGTCCTATTAGAGGAATGCCAGGTCTGTGTCCCATTAGAGGAATGCCAGGTCTGTGTCCCATTAGAGGAATGCCAGGACTGTATCCCATTAGAGGAATGCCAGGTCTGTGTCCCATTAGAGGAATGCCAGGTCTGTGTCCCATTAGAGGAATGCCAGGTCTGTATCCCATTAGAGGAATGCCAGGTCTGTATCCCATTAGAGGAATGCCAGGTCTGTATCCCATTAGAGAATAGCCAGGTCTGGGTCCCATTAGAGGAATGCCAGGTCTGGGTCCCATTAGAGGAATGCCAGGTCTGTGTCCCATTAGAGGAATGCCAGGTCTGTGTCCCATTAGAGGAATGCCAGGTCTGTGTCCCATTAGTGGAATGCCAGGTCTGTGTCCCATTAGAGGAATGCCAGGTCTGTGTCTCATTAGAGGAATACCAGGTCGTCTGTGTCCCATTAGAGGAATGCCAGGTCTGTGTCCCATTAGAGGAATGCCAGGTCTGTATCTGTGTCCCATTAGAGGAATGCCAGGTCTGTGTCCCATTAGAGGAATGCCAGGTCTGGGTCCCATTAGAGGAATGCCAGGTCTGTGTCCCATTAGAGGAATGCCAGGTCTGTGTCCCATTAGAGGAATGCCAGGTCTGTGTCTCATTAGAGGATAGCCAGGTCTGTGTCCCATTAGAGGAATGCCAGGTCTGGGTCCCATTAGAGGAATGCCAGGTCTGTGTCCCATTAGAGGAATGCCAGGTCTGTGTCCCATTAGAGGAATGCCAGGTCTGTATCCCATTAGAGGAATGCCAGGTCTGTGTCTCATTAGAGGAATACCAGGTCTGTGTCCCATTAGAGGAATGCCAGGTCTGTGTCCCATTAGAGGAATGCCAGGTCTGTATCTGTGTCCCATTGGAGGAATGCCAGGTCTGTGTCCCATTAGAGGAATGCCAGGTCTGGGTCCCATTAGAGGAATGCCAGGTCTGTGTCCCATTAGAGGAATGCCAGGTCTGTGTCCCAATTAGAGGAATGCCAGGTCTGTGTCTCATTAGAGGAATACCAGGTCTGTGTCCCATTAGAGGAATGCCAGGTCTGTGTCCCATTAGAGGAATGCCAGGTCTGTATCTGTGTCCCATTAGAGGAATGCCAGGTCTGTGTCCCATTAGAGGAATGCCAGGTCTGTGTCTGTGTCCCATTAGAGGAATGCCAGGTCTGTGTCTCATTAGAGGAATGCCAGGTCTGTATCCCATTTGAGGAATGCCAGGTCTGTGTCCCATTAGAGGAATGACAGGTCTGTGTCCCATTAGAGGAATGCCAGGTCTGTGTCTGTGTCCCATTAGAGGAATGCCAGGTCTGTGTCCCATTAGAGGAATGCCAGGTCTGTGTCCTATTAGAGGAATGCCAGGTCTGTATCCTATTAGAGGAATGCCAGGTCTGTATCCCATTAGAGGAATGCCAGGTCTGTGTCTCATTAGAGGAATGCCAGGTCTGTGTCCCATTAGAGGAATGCCAGGTCTGTGTCCTATTAGAGGAATGCCAGGTCTGTATCCCATTAGAGGAATGCCAGGTATGTGTCTCATTAGAGGAATGCCAGGTCTGTGTCCCATTAGAGGAATGCCAGGTCTGTGTCCTATTAGAGGAATGCCAGGTCTGTGTCCCATTAGAGGAATGCCAGGTCTGTGTCCCATTAGAGGAATGCCAGGTCTGTATCTGTGTCCCATTAGAGGAATGCCAGGTCTGTGTCCCATTAGAGGAATGCCAGGTCTGGGTCCCATTAGAGGAATGCCAGGTCTGTGTCCCATTAGAGGAATGCCAGGTCTGTGTCCCAATTAGAGGAATGCCAGGTCTGTGTCTCATTAGAGGAATACCAGGTCTGTGTCCCATTAGAGGAATGCCAGGTCTGTGTCCCATTAGAGGAATGCCAGGTCTGTATCTGTGTCCCATTAGAGGAATGCCAGGTCTGTGTCCCATTAGAGGAATGCCAGGTCTGTGTCTGTGTCCCATTAGAGGAATGCCAGGTCTGTGTCTCATTAGAGGAATGCCAGGTCTGTATCCCATTTGAGGAATGCCAGGTCTGTGTCCCATTAGAGGAATGACAGGTCTGTGTCCCATTAGAGGAATGCCAGGTCTGTGTCCCATTAGAGGAATGCCAGGTCTGTGTCCTATTAGAGGAATGCCAGGTCTGTATCCTATTAGAGGAATGCCAGGTCTGTATCCCATTAGAGGAATGCCAGGTCTGTGTCTCATTAGAGGAATGCCAGGTCTGTGTCCCATTAGAGGAATGCCAGGTCTGTGTCCTATTAGAGGAATGCCAGGTCTGTATCCCATTAGAGGAATGCCAGGTATGTGTCTCATTAGAGGAATGCCAGGTCTGTGTCCCATTAGAGGAATGCCAGGTCTGTGTCCTATTAGAGGAATGCCAGGTCTGTGTCCCATTAGAGGAATGCCAGGTCTGTGTCCCATTAGAGGAATGCCAGGACTGTATCCCATTAGAGGAATGCCAGGTCTGTGTCCCATTAGAGGAATGCCAGGTCTGTGTCCCATTAGAGGAATGCCAGGTCTGTATCCCATTAGAGGAATGCCAGGTCTGTATCCCATTAGAGGAATGCCAGGTCTGTATCCCATTAGAGAATAGCCAGGTCTGTGTCCCATTAGAGGAATGCCAGGTCTGGGTCCCATTAGAGGAATGCCAGGTCTGTGTCCCATTAGAGGAATGCCAGGTCTGTGTCCCATTAGAGGAATGCCAGGTCTGTGTCCCATTAGTGGAATGCCAGGTCTGTGTCCCATTAGAGGAATGCCAGGTCTGTGTCTCATTAGAGGAATACCAGGTCGTCTGTGTCCCATTAGAGGAATGCCAGGTCTGTGTCCCATTAGAGGAATGCCAGGTCTGTATCTGTGTCCCATTAGAGGAATGCCAGGTCTGTGTCTGTGTCCCATTAGAGGAATGCCAGGTCTGTGTCTCATTAGAGGAATGCCAGGTCTGTATCCCATTAGAGGAATGCCAGGTCTGTGTGTCATGTATTGTCATGTTGTGTCTTGTTTCTGTCCTTTCCCTTCACCCTGTCTCCCTCTGCTGGTCGTTATTAGGTTACCTTTTCTCCCCCTCTTTCCCCCAGCTGTTCCTTGTCTCCTCCTAACTACCTCGTCACCCCTTTTCCCACCTGTTCCCTTTTTCCCTCTGATTAGTCCTCTATATCTCTCTCTGTTTTTGTTTCTGTCTTTGTCGGATTCTTGTTTGTGTTATTCATGCCTGAACCAGACTATCGTCATGTTTGCTGCAACCTTGTCCTGTCCTGTCGGAATCTGCCGGTCCATCTGAGCCTACCTATGTTTTGTCATTAAAGAAGCTCTGTTTACGTTAATTCGCTTTTGGGTCCTCATTCACGCACCGTAACACTGTGTCCCATTAGAGGAATGCCAGGTCTGTGTCCCATTAGAGGAATGCCAGGTCTGTGTCTGTGTCCCATTAGAGGAATGCCAGGTCTGTGTCCTATTAGAGGAATGCCAGGTCTGTATGCTATTAGAGGAATGCCAGGTCTGTATCACATTAGAGGAATGCCAGGTCTGTGTCCCATTAGAGGAATGCCAGGTCTGTGTCCCATTAGAGGAATGCCAGGTCTGTGTCCCATTAGAGGAATGCCAGGTCTGTGTCCCATTAGAGGAATGCCAGGTCTGTGTCCCATTAGAGGAATGCCAGGTCTGGTTCCCATTAGAGGAATGCCAGGTCTGTGTCCCATTAGAGGAATGCCAGGTCTGTGTCCCATTAGAGGAATGCCAGGTCTGTGTCTCATTAGAGGAATACCAGGTCTGTGTCCCATTAGAGGAATGCCAGGTCTGTGTCCCATTAGAGGAATGCCAGGTCTGTATCTGTGTCCCATTAGAGGAATGCCAGGTCTGTGTCCCATTAGAGGAATGCCAGGTCTGTGTCTGTGTCCCATTAGAGGAATGCCAGGTCTGTGTCTCATTAGAGGAATGCCAGGTCTGTATCCCATTAGAGGAATGCCAGGTCTGTGTCCCATTAGAGGATTGCCAGGTCTGTGTCCCATTAGAGGAATGCCAGGTCTGTGTCCTATTAGAGGAATGCCAGGTCTGTATACTATTAGAGGAATGCCAGGTCTGTATCCCATTAGAGGAATGCCAGGTCTGTGTCTCATTAGAGGAATGCCAGGTCTGTGTCCCATTAGAGGAATGCCAGGTCTGTGTCCTATTAGAGGAATGCCAGGTCTGTATCCCATTAGAGGAATGCCAGGTCTGTGTCTCATTAGAGGAATGCCAGGTCTGTGTCCCATTAGAGGAATGCCAGGTCTGTGTCCTATTAGAGGAATGCCAGGTCTGTGTCCCATTAGAGGAATGCCAGGTCTGTGTCCCATTAGAGGAATGCCAGGTCTGTATCCCATTACAGGAATGCCAGGTCATCCCATTAGAGGAATGCCAGGTCTTTGTCCCATTAGAGGAATGCCAGGTCTGTATCCCATTAGAGGAATGCCAGGTCTGTATCCCATTAGAGGAATGCCAGGTCTGTATCCCATTAGAGGATAGCCAGGTCTGTGTCCCATTAGAGGAATGCCAGGTCTGGGTCCCATTAGAGGAATGCCAGGTCTGTGTCCCATTAGAGGAATGCCAGGTCTGTGTCCCATTAGAGGAATGCCAGGTCTGTGTCCCATTAGTGGAATGCTAGGTCTGTGTCCCATTAGAGGAATGCCAGGTATGTGTCTCATTAGAGGAATACCAGGTCGTCTGTGTCCCATTAGAGGAATGCCAGGTCTGTGTCCCATTAGAGGAATGCCAGGTCTGTATCTGTGTCCCATTAGAGGAATGCCAGGTCTGTGTCCCATTAGAGGAATGCCAGGTCTGTGTCTGTGTCCCATTAGAGGAATGCCAGGTCTGTGTCTCATTAGAGGAATGCCAGGTCTGTGTCCCATTAGAGGAATGCCAGGTCTGTATCCTATTAGAGGAATGCCAGGTCTGTATCCCATTAGAGGAATGCCAGGTCTGTGTCTCATTAGAGGAATGCCAGGTCTGTGTCCCATTAGAGGAATGCCAGGTCTGTGTCCTATTAGAGGAATGCCAGGTCTGTATCCCATTAGAGGAATGCCAGGTCTGTGTCTCATTAGAGGAATGCCAGGTCTGTATCCCATTAGAGGAATGCCAGGTCTGTGTCCTATTAGAGGAATGCCAGGTCTGTGTCCCATTAGAGGAATGCCAGGTCTGTGTCCCATTAGAGGAATGCCAGGTCTGTATACCATTAGAGGAATGCCAGGTCTGTGTCCCATTAGAGGAATGCCAGGTCTGTGTCCCATTAGAGGAATGCCAGGTCTGTATCCTATTAGAGGAATGCCAGGTCTGTATCCCATTAGAGGAATGCCAGGTCTGTATCCCATTAGAGGATAGCCAGGTCTGTGTCCCATTAGAGGAATGCCAGGTCTGGGTCCCATTAGAGGAATGCCAGGTCTGGGTCCCATTAGAGGAATGCCAGGTCTGTGTCCCATTAGAGGAATGCCAGGTCTGGGTCCCATTAGAGGAATCCCAGGTCTGTGTCCCATTAGAGGAATGCCAGGTCTGTGTCCCATTAGAGGAATGCCAGGTCTGTGTCTCATTAGGGGAATACCAGGTCTGTGTCCCATTAGAGGAATGCCAGGTCTGTGTCCCATTAGAGGAATGCCAGGTCTGTATCTGTGTCCCATTAGAGGAATGCCAGGTCTGTGTCCCATTAGAGGAATGCCAGGTCTGTCTCTGTGTCCCATTAGAGGAATGCCAGGTCTGTGTCTCATTAGAGGAATGCCAGGTCTCTATCCCATTAGAGGAATGCCAGGTCTGTGTCCCATTAGAGGAATGCCAGGTCTGTGTCCCATTAGAGGAATGCCAGGTCTGTGTCTGTGTCCCATTAGAGGAATGCCAGGTCTGTATACTATTAGAGGAATGCCAGGTCTGTATCACATTAGAGGAATGCCAGGTCTGTGTCCCATTAGAGGAATGCCAGGTCTGTGTCCCATTAGAGGAATGCCAGGTCTGTGTCCCATTAGAGGAATGCCAGGTCTGTATCCCATTAGAGGAATGCCAGGTCTGTGTCCCATTAGAGGAATGCCAGGTCTGTGTCCCATTAGAGGAATGCCAGGTCTGTGTCCCATTAGAGGAATGCCAGGTCTGTGTCCCATTAGAGGAATGCCAGGTCTGTGTCCCATTAGAGGAATGCCAGGTCTGGTTCCCATTAGAGGAATGCCAGGTCTGTGTCCCATTAGAGGAATGCCAGGTCTGTGTCCCATTAGAGGAATGCCAGGTCTGTGTCTCATTAGAGGAATACCAGGTCTGTGTCCCATTAGAGGAATGCCAGGTCTGTGTCCCATTAGAGGAATGCCAGGTCTGTATCTGTGTCCCATTAGAGGAATGCCAGGTCTGTGTCCCATTAGAGGAATGCCAGGTCTGTGTCTGTGTCCCATTAGAGGAATGCCAGGTCTGTGTCTCATTAGAGGAATGCCAGGTCTGTATCCCATTAGAGGAATGCCAGGTCTGTGTCCCATTAGAGGATTGCCAGGTCTGTGTCCCATTAGAGGAATGCCAGGTCTGTGTCCTATTAGAGGAATGCCAGGTCTGTATACTATTAGAGGAATGCCAGGTCTGTATCCCATTAGAGGAATGCCAGGTCTGTGTCTCATTAGAGGAATGCCAGGGCTGTGTCCCATTAGAGGAATGCCAGGTCTGTGTCCTATTAGAGGAATGCCAGGTCTGTATCCCATTAGAGGAATGCCAGGTCTGTGTCTCATTAGAGGAATGCCAGGTCTGTGTCCCATTAGAGGAATGCCAGGTCTGTGTCCTATTAGAGGAATGCCAGGTCTGTGTCCCATTAGAGGAATGCCAGGTCTGTGTCCCATTAGAGGAATGCCAGGTCTGTATCCCATTAGAGGAATGCCAGGTCATCCCATTAGAGGAATGCCAGGTCTTTGTCCCATTAGAGGAATGCCAGGTCTGTATCCCATTAGAGGAATGCCAGGTCTGTATCCCATTAGAGGAATGCCAGGTCTGTATCCCATTAGAGGATAGCCAGGTCTGTGTCCCATTAGAGGAATGCCAGGTCTGGGTCCCATTAGAGGAATGCCAGGTCTGTGTCCCATTAGAGGAATGCCAGGTCTGTGTCCCATTAGAGGAATGCCAGGTCTGTGTCCCATTAGTGGAATGCTAGGTCTGTGTCCCATTAGAGGAATGCCAGGTATGTGTCTCATTAGAGGAATACCAGGTCGTCTGTGTCCCATTAGAGGAATGCCAGGTCTGTGTCCCATTAGAGGAATGCCAGGTCTGTATCTGTGTCCCATTAGAGGAATGCCAGGTCTGTGTCCCATTAGAGGAATGCCAGGTCTGTGTCTGTGTCCCATTAGAGGAATGCCAGGTCTGTGTCTCATTAGAGGAATGCCAGGTCTGTGTCCCATTAGAGGAATGCCAGGTCTGTATCCTATTAGAGGAATGCCAGGTCTGTATCCCATTAGAGGAATGCCAGGTCTGTGTCTCATTAGAGGAATGCCAGGTCTGTGTCCCATTAGAGGAATGCCAGGTCTGTGTCCTATTAGAGGAATGCCAGGTCTGTATCCCATTAGAGGAATGCCAGGTCTGTGTCTCATTAGAGGAATGCCAGGTCTGTATCCCATTAGAGGAATGCCAGGTCTGTGTCCTATTAGAGGAATGCCAGGTCTGTGTCCCATTAGAGGAATGCCAGGTCTGTGTCCCATTAGAGGAATGCCAGGTCTGTATACCATTAGAGGAATGCCAGGTCTGTGTCCCATTAGAGGAATGCCAGGTCTGTGTCCCATTAGAGGAATGCCAGGTCTGTATCCTATTAGAGGAATGCCAGGTCTGTATCCCATTAGAGGAATGCCAGGTCTGTATCCCATTAGAGGATAGCCAGGTCTGTGTCCCATTAGAGGAATGCCAGGTCTGGGTCCCATTAGAGGAATGCCAGGTCTGGGTCCCATTAGAGGAATGCCAGGTCTGTGTCCCATTAGAGGAATGCCAGGTCTGGGTCCCATTAGAGGAATCCCAGGTCTGTGTCCCATTAGAGGAATGCCAGGTCTGTGTCCCATTAGAGGAATGCCAGGTCTGTGTCTCATTAGGGGAATACCAGGTCTGTGTCCCATTAGAGGAATGCCAGGTCTGTGTCCCATTAGAGGAATGCCAGGTCTGTATCTGTGTCCCATTAGAGGAATGCCAGGTCTGTGTCCCATTAGAGGAATGCCAGGTCTGTCTCTGTGTCCCATTAGAGGAATGCCAGGTCTGTGTCTCATTAGAGGAATGCCAGGTCTCTATCCCATTAGAGGAATGCCAGGTCTGTGTCCCATTAGAGGAATGCCAGGTCTGTGTCCCATTAGAGGAATGCCAGGTCTGTGTCTGTGTCCCATTAGAGGAATGCCAGGTCTGTGTCCTATTAGAGGAATGCCAGGTCTGTATACTATTAGAGGAATGCCAGGTCTGTATCACATTAGAGGAATGCCAGGTCTGTGTCCCATTAGAGGAATGCCAGGTCTGTGTCCCATTAGAGGAATGCCAGGTCTGTGTCCCATTAGAGGAATGCCAGGTCTGTATCCCATTAGAGGAATGCCAGGTCTGTGTCCCATTAGAGGAATGCCAGGTCTGTGTCCCATTAGATGAATGACAGGTCTGTGTCCCATTAGAGGAATGCCAGGTCTGTGTCCCATTAGAGGAATGCCAGGTCTGTGTCCCATTAGAGGAATGCCAGGTCTGTGTCCCATTAGAGGAATGCCAGGCCTGTGTCCCATTAGAGGAATGCCAGGCCTGTGTCCCTTTAGAGGAATGCCAGGTCTAGGTCCCATTAGAGGAATGCCAGGTCTGTGTCCCATTAGAGGAATGCCAGGTCTGTGTCCCATTAGAGGAATGCCAGGCCTGTGTCCCATTAGAGGAATGCCAGGTCTGTATCCCATTAGAGGAATGCCAGGTCTGTGTCCCATTAGAGGAATGCCAGGTCTGTATCTGTGTCCCATTAGAGGAATGCCAGGTCTGTGTCCCATTAGAGGAATGCCAGGTCTGTGTCTGTGTCCCATTAGAGGAATGCCAGGTCTGTGTCTCATTAGAGGAATGCCAGGTCTGTGTCCCATTAGAGGAATGCCAGGTCTGTGTCCCATTAGAGGAATGCCAGGTCTGTGTCCCATTAGAGGAATGCCAGGTCTGTGTCTGTGTCCCATTAGAGGAATGCCAGGTCTGTGTCCTATTAGGGGAATGCCAGGTCTGTGTCCCATTAGAGGAATGCCAGGTCTGTGTCCCATTAGAGGAATGCCAGGTCTGTGTCTGTGTCCCATTAGAGGAATGCCAGGTCTGTGTCCCATTAGAGGAATGCCAGGTCTGTGTCCCATTAGAGGAATGCCAGGTCTGTATCCTATTAGAGGAATGCCAGGTCTGTATCCCATTAGAGGAATGCCAGGTCTGTGTCTCATTAGAGGAATGCCAGGTCTGTGTCCCATTAGAGGAATGCCAGGTCTGTGTCCTATTAGAGGAATGCCAGGTCTGTGTCCCATTAGAGGAATGCCAGGTCTGTGTCCCATTAGAGGAATGCGAGGTCTGTGTCCCATTAGAGGAATGCCAGGTCTGTATCCTATTAGAGGAATGCCAGGTCTGTATCCCATTAGAGGAATGCCAGGTCTGTATCCCATTAGAGGATAGCCAGGTCTGTGTCCCATTAGAGGAATGCCAGGTCTGGGTCCCATTAGAGGAATGCCAGGTCTGGGTCCCATTAGAGGAATGCCAGGTCTGTGTCCCATTAGAGGAATGCCAGGTCTGGGTCCCATTAGAGGAATCCCAGGTCTGTGTCCCATTAGAGGAATGCCAGGTCTGTGTCCCATTAGAGGAATGCCAGGTCTGTGTCTCATTAGGGGAATACCAGGTCTGTGTCCCATTAGAGGAATGCCAGGTCTGTGTCCCATTAGAGGAATGCCAGGTCTGTATCTGTGTCCCATTAGAGGAATGCCAGGTCTGTGTCCCATTAGAGGAATGCCAGGTCTGTCTCTGTGTCCCATTAGAGGAATGCCAGGTCTGTGTCTCATTAGAGGAATGCCAGGTCTCTATCCCATTAGAGGAATGCCAGGTCTGTGTCCCATTAGAGGAATGCCAGGTCTGTGTCCCATTAGAGGAATGCCAGGTCTGTGTCTGTGTCCCATTAGAGGAATGCCAGGTCTGTGTCCTATTAGAGGAATGCCAGGTCTGTATACTATTAGAGGAATGCCAGGTCTGTATCACATTAGAGGAATGCCAGGTCTGTGTCCCATTAGAGGAATGCCAGGTCTGTGTCCCATTAGAGGAATGCCAGGTCTGTGTCCCATTAGAGGAATGCCAGGTCTGTATCCCATTAGAGGAATGCCAGGTCTGTGTCCCATTAGAGGAATGCCAGGTCTGTGTCCCATTAGATGAATGACAGGTCTGTGTCCCATTAGAGGAATGCCAGGTCTGTGTCCCATTAGAGGAATGCCAGGTCTGTGTCCCATTAGAGGAATGCCAGGTCTGTGTCCCATTAGAGGAATGCCAGGCCTGTGTCCCATTAGAGGAATGCCAGGCCTGTGTCCCTTTAGAGGAATGCCAGGTCTAGGTCCCATTAGAGGAATGCCAGGTCTGTGTCCCATTAGAGGAATGCCAGGTCTGTGTCCCATTAGAGGAATGCCAGGCCTGTGTCCCATTAGAGGAATGCCAGGTCTGTATCCCATTAGAGGAATGCCAGGTCTGTGTCCCATTAGAGGAATGCCAGGTCTGTATCTGTGTCCCATTAGAGGAATGCCAGGTCTGTGTCCCATTAGAGGAATGCCAGGTCTGTGTCTGTGTCCCATTAGAGGAATGCCAGGTCTGTGTCTCATTAGAGGAATGCCAGGTCTGTGTCCCATTAGAGGAATGCCAGGTCTGTGTCCCATTAGAGGAATGCCAGGTCTGTGTCCCATTAGAGGAATGCCAGGTCTGTGTCTGTGTCCCATTAGAGGAATGCCAGGTCTGTGTCCTATTAGGGGAATGCCAGGTCTGTGTCCCATTAGAGGAATGCCAGGTCTGTGTCCCATTAGAGGAATGCCAGGTCTGTGTCTGTGTCCCATTAGAGGAATGCCAGGTCTGTGTCCCATTAGAGGAATGCCAGGTCTGTGTCCCATTAGAGGAATGCCAGGTCTGTATCCTATTAGAGGAATGCCAGGTCTGTATCCCATTAGAGGAATGCCAGGTCTGTGTCTCATTAGAGGAATGCCAGGTCTGTGTCCCATTAGAGGAATGCCAGGTCTGTGTCCTATTAGAGGAATGCCAGGTCTGTATCCCATTAGAGGAATGCCAGGTCTGTGTCTCATTAGAGGAATGCCAGGTCTGTATCCCATTAGAGGAATGCCAGGTCTGTGTCCTATTAGAGGAATGCCAGGTCTGTGTCCCATTAGAGGAATGCCAGGTCTGTGTCCCATTAGAGGAATGCCAGGTCTGTATCCCATTAGAGGAATGCCAGGTCTGTGTCCCATTAGAGGAATGCCAGGTCTGTGTCGCATTACAGGAATGCCAGGTCTGTATCCTATTAGAGGAATGCCAGGTCTGTATCCCATTAGAGGAATGCCAGGTCTGTATCCCATTAGAGGATAGCCAGGTCTGTGTCCCATTAGAGGAATGCCAGGTCTGGGTCCCATTAGAGGAATGCCAGGTCTGGGTCCCATTAGAGGAATGCCAGGTCTGTGTCCCATTAGAGGAATGCCAGGTCTGGGTCCCATTAGAGGAATCCCAGGTCTGTGTCCCATTAGAGGAATGCCAGGTATGTGTCCCATTAGAGGAATGCCAGGTCTGTGTCTCATTAGGGGAATACCAGGTCTGTGTCCCATTAGAGGAATGCCAGGTCTGTGTTCCATTAGAGGAATGCCAGGTCTGTATCTGTGTCCCATTAGAGGAATGCCAGGTCTGTGTCCCATTAGAGGAATGCCAGGTCTGTCTCTGTGTCCCATTAGAGGAATGCCAGGTCTGTGTCTCATTAGAGGAATGCCAGGTCTCTATCCCATTAGAGGAATGCCAGGTCTGTGTCCCATTAGAGGAATGCCAGGTCTGTGTCCCATTAGAGGAATGCCAGGTCTGTGTCTGTGTCCCATTAGAGGAATGCCAGGTCTGTGTCCTATTAGAGGAATGCCAGGTCTGTATACTATTAGAGGAATGCCAGGTCTGTATCACATTAGAGGAATGCCAGGTCTGTGTCCCATTAGAGGAATGCCAGGTCTGTGTCCCATTAGAGGAATGCCAGGTCTGTGTCCCATTAGAGGAATGCCAGGTCTGTATCCCATTAGAGGAATGCCAGGTCTGTGTCCCATTAGAGGAATGCCAGGTCTGTGTCCCATTAGATGAATGACAGGTCTGTGTCCCATTAGAGGAATGCCAGGTCTGTGTCCCATTAGAGGAATGCCAGGTCTGTGTCCCATTAGAGGAATGCCAGGTCTGTGTCCCATTAGAGGAATGCCAGGCCTGTGTCCCATTAGAGGAATGCCAGGCCTGTGTCCCTTTAGAGGAATGCCAGGTCTAGGTCCCATTAGAGGAATGCCAGGTCTGTGTCCCATTAGAGGAATGCCAGGTCTGTGTCCCATTAGAGGAATGCCAGGCCTGTGTCCCATTAGAGGAATGCCAGGTCTGTATCCCATTAGAGGAATGCCAGGTCTGTGTCCCATTAGAGGAATGCCAGGTCTGTGTCCCATTAGAGGAATGCCAGGTCTGTGTCCTATTAGAGGAATGCCAGGTCTGTGTCCCATTAGAGGAATGCAAGGTCTGTATCCCATTAGAGGAATGCCAGGTCTGTGTCCCATTAGAGGAATGCCAGGTCTGTGTCCCATTAGAGGAATGCCAGGTCTGTATCCCATTAGAGGAATGCCAGGTCTGTGTCCCATTAGAGGAATGCCAGGTCTGTGTCCTATTAGCGGAATGCCAGGTCTGTATCCCATTAGAGGAATGCCAGGTCTGTGTCCCATTAGAGGAATGCCAGGTCTGTGTCCCATTAGAGGAATGCCAGGTCTGTATCTGTATCCCATTAGAGGAATGCCAGGTCTGTATCTGTGTCCCATTAGAGGAATGCCAGGTCTGGGTCCTATTAGAGGAATGCCAGGTCTGTATCCCATTAGAGGAATGCCAGGTTTGTATCCCATTAGAGGAATGCCAGGTCTGTATCCCATTAGAGGAATGCCAGGTCTTTATCCCATTAGAGGAATGCCAGGTCTGTGTCCCATTAGAGGAATGCCAGGTCTGTGTCCCATTAGAGGAATGCCAGGTCTGTGTCCCATTAGAGGAATGCCAGGTCTGTATCTGTGTCCCATTAGAGGAATGCCAGGTCTGTGTCCCATTAGAGGAATGCCAGGTCTGTGTCCTATTAGAGGAATGCCAGGTCTGTGTCCTATTAGAGGAATGCCAGGTCTGTATCCCATTAGAGGAATGCCAGGTCTGTATCCCATTAGAGGAATGCCAGGTCTGTATCCCATTAGAGGAATGCCAGGTCTGTAGAGGAATGCCTGTAGAGGAATGCCAGGTCATTAGAGGAATGCCAGGTCTGTGTCCCATTAGAGGAATGCCAGGTCTGTATCCCATTAGAGGAATGCCAGGTCTGTATCCCATTAGAGGATAGCCAGGTCTGTGTCCCATTAGAGGAATGCCAGGTCTGGGTCCCTTTAGAGGAACTCTTTTGGTCTGATGATAAATACTGACTGGGATGACTGGGATACTGACTGGGATGTTTTAAAACAGTTCATCATGGAATAAGTGTGTGTGTTGAGCTGTGTGGATCTCTGTCTCGCTTCCCAACGTTCTCCCTTTCTCCCCGTCTCAAACACACCTCGTTACTGCTGTGGGGAATTTCAAACATATCACTGACTCCAAGGTGTGTTTCCCAAATGGCCCCTTATTCCCTATGGGTCCTGGTCAAAAGTAGTACCCCTTATAGCACCATAGGGAATATGGTGCCATCTGGGACACAGCCCATCTCTTGGCTGGGATACCTCCTGTCCTCTGCCACAGCCCATCTCTTGGCTGGGTTACATCCTGTCCTCTGCCACAGCCCATCTCTTGGCTGGGTTACATCCAGAGATGCAAGATGAGCAGGAGAGAAACTTGACATCCCCATCTTGTGGGTTTAGCTTCAGCCCATACTATCTTTATTCCCTCTACGGAAAACAAGGTTATGGATAATGGGGAGGGAAATATATATACAAATATATAGAAATATTAACGTTTAGAAGTTTTCTGTTCTGTAGTAGCGGAGAGGAGCTGGCCTATGATCTGAGAGGAGAGGAAGAGCAGGCCTATGATCTGAGAGGAGGAGAGGTGGAGCAGGCCTATGATCTGAGAGGAGAGGAGCTGGCCTATGATCTGAGAGGAGAGGAGAGGAGAGGAGGAGCAGGCCTATGATCTGAGAGGAGGAGAGGAGGAGCAGGCCTATAATCTGAGAGGAGAGGAGCTGGCTTATGATCTGAGAGGAGAGGAGAGGAGAGGAGGAGCAGGCCTATGATCTGAGAGGAGAGGAGGAGCAGGCCTATGATCTGAGAGGAGAGGAGGAGCAGGCCTATGATCTGAGAGGAGAGGAGGAGCAGGCCAATGATCTGAGAGGAGAGGAGGAGCAGGCCTATGATCTGAGAGGAGGAGAGGAGCAGGCCTATGATCTGAGAGGAGAGGAGGAGCAGGCCTATGATCTGAGAGGAGAGGAGGAGTTGGCCTATGATCTGAGAGGAGGAGAGGAGCAGGCCTATGATCTGAGAGGAGGAGAGGAGGAGAGGAGGAGCTGGCCTATGATCTGAGAGGAGGAGAAGAGGAGCAGACCTATGAGCTGAGAGGAGGTGGAGGAGCAGGCCTATGAACTGAGAGGAGAGGAGGAGCAGGCCTATGTAGTGACAGGAGAGGAGGAGCAGGCCTATGATCTGAGAGGAGAGGAGGAGCAGGCCTATGACCTGAGAGGAGAGGAGCAGGCCTATGTAGTGACAGGAGAGGAGGAGCAGGCCTATGATCTGAGAGGAGAGGAGGAGCAGGCCTATGTAGTGAGAGGAGAGGAGGAGCAGGCCTATGATCTAAGAGGAGAGGAGGAGCAGGCCTATGTAGTGAGAGGAGAGGAGGGGCCAGCCTATGATCTGAGAGGAGAGGAGGAGCAGGCCTATGTAGTGAGAGGAGAGGAGGAGCAGGCCTATGATCTGAGAGGAGAGGAGGAGCAGGCCTATGATCTGAGAGGAGAGGAGGAGCAGGCCTATGTAGTGAGAGGAGAGGAGGAGCAGGCCTATGTAGTGAGAGATAGAATCAGTGAGAGAGTAGCCTTTTTGTTGGAGTACGCCTAAGTAAGCTTGGGAGATATACCGTTTATACTGTATACCGGTGTATTTCCAAAATACCAATGGTATGATGGGCAATACCATTACA
>NC_143029.1:90005000-90020000 GCF_057628025.1 Oncorhynchus mykiss | reverse complement strand
TACTCTACTCTACTCTACTCTACTTTAATATATGACACAGCACTATACTATACTCTACTATTCTACACTGTCCTCTACTTCACTATAATATGCTCTAAACCCTGCTACTACACTCTACTGTACCTTGCTATACTCTACTATACTCTACACTACTATACCCTGCTCTACTCTAACCTACCCTACTCTACTCTACTATACTCTACTATACTCTACTCTACTATACTCTGCCCTACTCTACTCTACCCTACTCTACTCTACTATACTCTACTATACCCTGCTCTACTCTGCTCTATTCTACTCTACTCTACTATACTCTACGATACCCTGCTCTACTCTGCTCTGCCATACTCTACTCTACTCTACCCTACCCTACTATACCCTACCATGCCATACCCTACTCTACTCTACTCTACCCTACCCTACTATACCCTACCATGCCATACCCTACTCTACTCTACTCTACTCTACCCTACTATACCCTACCATGCCATACCCTACTCTACTCTACTCTACTCTACTTTAATATATGACACAGCACTATACTATACTCTACTATTCTACACTGTCCTCTACTTCACTATAATATGCTCTAAACCCTGCTACTACACTCTACTGTACCTTGCTATACTCTACTATACTCTACACTACTATACCCTGCTCTACTCTAACCTACCCTACTCTACTCTACTATACTCTACTATACTCTACTCTACTATACTCTGCCCTACTCTACTCTACCCTACTCTACTCTACTATACTCTACTATACCCTGCTCTACTCTGCTCTATTCTACTCTACTCTACTATACTCTACGATACCCTGCTCTACTCTGCTCTGCCATACTCTACTCTACTCTACCCTACTCTACCCTACTATACCCTACCATGCCATACCCTACTCTACTCTACTCTACTCTACTTTAATATATGACACAGCACTATACTATACTCTACTATTCTACACTGTCCTCTACTTCACTATAATATGCTCTAAACCCTGCTACTACACTCTACTGTACCTTGCTATACTCTACTATACTCTACACTACTATACCCTGCTCTACTCTAACCTACCCTACTCTACTCTACTATACTCTACTATACTCTACTCTACTATACTCTGCCCTACTCTACTCTACCCTACTCTACTCTACTATACTCTACTATACCCTGCTCTACTCTGCTCTATTCTACTCTACTCTACTATACTCTACGATACCCTGCTCTACTCTGCTCTGCTCTACTCTACTCTACTCTACTCTACTCTACTATACCCTACTATACCCTGCTCTACTCTGCTCTACTCTACTCTACTCTACTATACTCTACTATACCCTGCTCTACCCTACTCTACTCTACTATACTCTACTATACCCTGCTCTACTCTGCTCTACTCTACTCTGCTCTACTCTACTCTGCTCTGCTCTACTCTACTCTACTCTACTCTACTATACTCTACTATACCCTACTATACCCTGCTCTACTCTGCTCTACTCTACTCTACTATACTCTACTATACTCTACTATACCCTGCTCTACCCTACTCTACTCTACTATACTCTACTATACCCTGCTCTGCTCTGCTCTACTCTACTCTGCTCTACTCTACTCTGCTCTACTATACTCTACTCTACTCTACTCTACTATACTCTACTATACCCTACTATACCCTGCTCTACTCTGCTCTACTCTACTCTACTCTACTCTACTATACTCTACTATACCCTGCTCTACCCTACTCTACTCTACTATACTCTACTATACCCTGCTCTACTCTGCTCTACTCTACTCTACTCTACTCTACTATACTCTACTATACCCTGCTCTACCCTACTCTACTCTACTATACTCTACTATACCCTGCTCTACTCTACCCTACTCTACTCTACTATACTCTACTATACCCTGCTCTACTCTGCTCTACTCTACCCTACTCTACTCTACTATACCCTGCTCTACTCTGCTCTACTCTACTCTGCTCTACTCTACTCTGCTCTACTCTACTCTACTCTACTCTACCCTACTATACTCTATGATGGTATGAACATATAACAGTGTGTCTTTAAAATCATCACCCCTTTAGTTCACCAGCTTCCTAACCTACCTTTGTCGTGTATGCATTCCTGCTGCAGGGCAGAGCAGGTAGAAAAACATTGACCATTACCTTTCATCTCCTCCAGAACCAGCTTGCCAGGCAGATAGTACCTACTTCTGAAACATGTGGCCTTCCCTTGAACACTACCCAAAACCACATGTGTGAAAGCCCTTACCCCCCTCCCTGACACAAACGCGCACGCACGCACACGCACACACACACACACACACAGACACTCACACTCACACTCACATTCACACTCACACTCACACTCACACTCACACACTCACACTCACACTCACACACACACACACAGTGTCGTTTGAGAGAGAGGGGGCGATTAGGGGGGAAGCCAAAATCAAAGGACCGAGGAGCAGCCATCTTTCCCTCTGAGACAGGAGGAACGCTTCTCATTAATGAGGAGCAGCCATCTTTCCCTCTGAGACAGGAGGAACGCTTCTCATAAATGAGGAGCAGCCATCTTTCCCTCTGAGACAGGAGGAACTCTTCTCATTAATGAGGAGCAGCCATCTTTCCCTCTGAGACAGGAGGAACGCTTCTCATTAATGAGGGGCAGCCATCTTTCCCTCTGAGACAGGAGGAAAGCTTCTCATTAATGAGGAGCAGCCATCTTTCCCTCTGAGACAGGAGGAACGCTTCTCATTAATGAGGAGCAGCCATCTTTCCCTTAGACAGGAGGAATGCTTCTCATTAATGAGGAGCAGCCATCTTTCCCTCTGAGACAGGAGGAATGCTTCTCATTAATAAGGAGCAGCCATCTTTCCCTCTGAGACAGGAGGAACGCTTCTCATTAATGAGGAACAGCCATCTTTCCCTCTGAGACAGGAGGAAAGCTTCTCATTAATGAGGAGCAGCCATCTTTCCCTCTGAGACAGGAGGAACGCTTCTCATTAATGAGGAGCAGCCATCTTTCCCTCTGAGACAGGAGGAACACTTCTCATTAATGAAGAGCAGCCATCTTTCCCTCTGAGACAGGAGGAACACTTCTCATTAATGAAGAGCAGCCATCTTTCCCTCTGAGACAGGAGGAACGCTTCTCATTAATGAGGAGCAGCCATCTTTCCCTCTGAGACAGGAGGAACGCTTCTCATTAATGAGGAGCAGCCTTCTTTCCCTCTAAAGAAAGGAGGAACGCTTCTCATTAAAGACTGAGCATGTTGGTTTGTGTGTGGACCATAAACCCAGATTGAAGTGGGCAGATGTATTTCATAGTCTCTCTTTATAAGAAAATGGGATTCAAACCGGCGTAATGGTTTCAGTGTGTTATATGAGAGGCCTATAACAGGATGCATTGTGGGATAAATAGGATAGATCCTATATCATCATCAGTGTATGTTGTGGACGTTACTAACTGACAACACATAAGGCGCTACAGAGGGTAGTGCGTACGGCCCAGTACATCACTGTGACCAAGTAGGACCTACAGTATATACCAGGCGGTGTCAGAGGAAGGAGTAAAAAACTGTTTAACGTTTCCAGTCACCGAAGTCATAGACTGTTCTCTCTGCTACCGCACGGCAGGCGGTACTGGAGCTCCAAGTCTAGTCATAGACTGTTCTCTCTGCTACCGCACGGTGACTCTGTACCGTAAAACCCTGTATATAGCCTCCACATTGACTCTGTACCGGTTCCCCCTGTATATAGCCTCCACATTGACTCGGTACCAGTACCCCCTGTATATAGCCTCCACATTGACTCGGTCCCGGTACCTCCTGTATATAGCCTCCACATTGACCCTGTCTATAGCCTCCACATGAACTCTGTACCGGTACCCCCTGTATATAGCCTCCACACGGACTCTGTACCGGTACCCCCTGTATACAGCCTCCACATTGACTCTGTACCGTAACACCCTGTATATAGCCTCCACATTGTCTCTGTACTGGTACCCCCTCTATATAGCCTCCACATTGACCCTGTATATAGCCTCCACATGAACTCTGTACCGGTAACCCCTGTATATAGCCTCCACATTGACTCGGTACCGGTACCCCTCTGTATATAACCTCCACATTGACTCCGTACCGGTACCCCCTGAATATAGCCTCCACATTGACTCTGTACCGGTACCCCCTGTATATAGCCTCCACATGGACTCTGTACCGGTACCCCCTGTATATAGCCTCCACATTGACTCGGTACCGGTACCCCCTGTATATAGCCTCCACATTGACTCGGTACCAGTACCCCCTGTATATAGCCTCCACATTGACTCGGTACCAGTACCCCCTGTATATAGCCTCCACATTGACTCGGCACCAGTACCCCCTGTATATAGCCTCCACATTGACTTGGTTACCGGTACACTCTGTATATAGCCTCCATATTGACTCTGTACCGTAACACCCTGTATATAGCCTCCACATTGACTCTGTACCAGTACCCCCTGTATATAGCCTCCACATTGACTCTGTACCGGTACCCCCTGTATATAGCCTCCACATTGACTCTGTACCAGTATCCCCTGTATATAGCCTCCACATTGACTCTGTACCGTAACACCCTGTATAAAGCCTCCACATTGACTCTGTACCGGTACCCCCTGTATATAGCCTCCACATTGACTCTGTACCGTAACACCCTGTATATAGCCTCCACATTGACTCTGTACCGTAACACCCTGTATAAAGCCTGCACATTGACTCTGTACCGTAACACCCTGTATATAGCCTCCACATTGACTCTGTACCGTAACACCCTGTATAAAGCCTCCACATTTACTCTGTACCGGTACCCCCTGTATATAGCCTCCACATTGACTCTGTACCGTAATACCCTGTTTATAGCCTCCACATTGACTCTGTACCGTAACACCCTGTATATAGCCTCCACATTGACTCTGTACCGGTACCCCCTGTATATAGCCTCCACATTGACTCTGTACCGTAATACCCTGTATATAGCCTCCACATTGACTCTGTACCGTAATACCCTGTATATAGCCTCCACATTGACTCTGTACCGTAATACCCTGTATATAGCCTCCACATTGACTCTGTACCGTAATACCCTGTATATAGCCTCCACATTGACTCTGTACCGTAATACCCTGTATATAGCCTTGTTATTGTTGTGTAATCTTATTGTGTTACTTTTTATAAAAAATGTTTACTTTAATTTATTTAGCAAATATTTTCTTAACTTTTTTCTATTTTATTTCACCTTTATTTAACCAGGTAGGCTAGTTGAGAACAAGTTCTCATTTACAACTGCGACCTGGCCAAGATAAAGCAAAGCAGTGAGACATAAACAACACAGAGTTACACATGGAGTAAACATACAGTCAATAACACATTCGAAATGTCTATATGTACAGTGTGTGCAAATGAAGTACGATTAGGGCGGTAAGGCAATAAATAGGCCATAGTGGTGAAATAATTACAATATAGCAATTAAACACTGGAGTGATAGATGTGCAGAAGATGAGTGTGCAAGTAAAGATACTGGGGTGCAAAGGAGCAAGATAAATAACATAAATAACAGTATGGGGATGAGGTAGTTGGATGGGCTATTTACAGATGGGCTATGTACAGGTACAGTGATCCGTGAACTGCTCTGACAGCTGGTGCTTAAAGCTAATGAGGGAGATATGAGTCTCCAGCTTCAGTGATTTTTGCAGTTCGTTCCAGTCATTGGCAGCAGAGAACTGGAAGGAAAGGCAGCCGAAGGAGGAATTGGCTTTGGGGATGACCAGTGAAATATACCTACTATAAGGCGGCTGCATTGTTGGTTAAGGGCTTGTAAGTAAGCATTTCACGGTAAGGTTTACACCTGTTGTATTCGGTGCATGTGTCTCCCCTCATAGGTCACCTCTCAGTCTCCACTCATGGGTCACCTCTCAGTCTCCACTCATAGGTCACCTCTCAGTCTCCACTCATAGGTCACCTCTCAGTCTCCACTCATAGGTCACCTCTCAGTCTCCACTCATAGGTCACCTCTCAGTCTCCACTCATAGGTCACCTCTCAGTCTCCACTCATAGGTCACCTCTCAGTCTCCACTCATGGGTCACCTCTCAGTCTCCACTCATAGGTCACCTCTCAGAATCCACTCATAGGTCACCTCTCAGTCTCCACTCATAGGTCACCTCTCAGTCTCCACTCATAGGTCACCTCTCAGTCTCCACTCATAGGTCACCTCTCAGTCTCCACTCATAGGTCACCTCTCAGTCTCCACTCATAGGTCACCTCTCAGTCTCCACTCATAGGTCACCTCTCAGTCTCCACTCATGGGTCACCTCTCAGTCTCCACTCATGGGTCACCTCTCAGTCTCCACTCATGGGTCACCTCTCAGTCTCCACTCATGGGTCACCTCTCAGTCTCCACTCATGGGTCACCTCTCAGTCTCCACTCATGGGTCACCTCTCAGTCTCCACTCATAGGTCACCTCTCAGTCTCCACTCATGGGTCACCTCTCAGTCTCCACTCATAGGTCACCTCTCAGTCTCCACTCATAGGTCACCTCTCAGTCTCCACTCATAGGTCACCTCTCAGTCTCCACTCATAGGTCACCTCTCAGTCTCCACTCATAGGTCACCTCTCAGTCTCCACTCATGGGTCACCTCTCAGTCTCCACTTATAGGTCACCTCTCAGTCTCCACTCATAGGTCACCTCTCGGTCTCCACTCATGGGTCACCTCTCAGTCTCCACTCATAGGTCACCTCTCAGTCTCCACTCATAGGTCACCTGTCAGTCTCCACTCATGGGTCACCTCTCAGTGATATAGTATAGATAGATACAGATAGATAGATATATAGAAATAGATAGATATAGTATAGATATATTTAGATATAGTATAGATAGATACAGATAGATATATAGAAATAGATAGATGTAGTATAGATAGATAGATACAGATATATGTATAGAAATAGATAGTATAGATATGTGAATGCATGCTGAGAAGAAAGACAGTAAAGTCAAGTGGACTTTGGGTCCTGTTTATATACAGCAGAGATATCTCATTGGTTGAGGAGCACAGCACTGATCACGGTCACAGTGTTGCTTTTATTCACTTTTTGTTCAATGTTTTCTCCTCACTGGACTGTATGTTCATCGCCATAATTATAACATTGGAGAAGAACAGAATAGAAAAGAGGAGAGAAGAGAGAGAGATAGAGGGGGGAGAGAGGAGAGGAGAGAGAGAGAGAGGGGGGAGAGAGAGGGGGGAGAGAGGAGAGGAGAGAGAGAGAGAGGGGGGAGAGAGAGGGGGGAGAGGGGAGAGAGTGAGAAAGGGGGGGAGAGAGGAGAGAGAGAGGTAGAGGAGAGGAGAGAGAGGGGGGGAGAGAGTGGGGAGAGAGAGGGGGGAGGGGAGAGAGAGAGAGAGAGAGGGGGGAGAGAGAGAGGTGGGAGAGAGCAGAATTGGAGAGAGAGAGGGGAGAGAGAGAGGTGGGAGAGAGAGGTGGGAGAGAGAGAGGGTTAAGAGAGCAGAATAGAAGAGAGAGAGGTAGAGGAGAGGAGAGAGAGCGGGGGGAGAGAGAGAGGTGGGAGAGAGCAGAATTGGAGAGAGAGAGGGGAGAGAGAGAGGTGGGAGAGAGCAGAATTGGAGAGAGAGAGGTGGGAGAGAGAGGTGGGAGAGAGCAGAATTGGAGAGAGAGAGGGGAGAGAGAGAGGTGGGAGAGAGAGGGTTAAGAGAGCAGAATTGGAGAGAGAGAGGTGGGAGAGAGAGGTGGGAGAGAGAGGTGGGAGAGAGAGGTGGGAGAGAGAGGTGGGAGAGAGCAGAATTGGAGAGAGAGAGGGGAGAGAGAGAGAGGTGGGAGAGAGCAGAATTGGAGAGAGAGAGGGGAGAGAGAGAGGTGGGAGAGAGAGGGTTAAGAGAGCAGAATAGGAGAGAGAGAGAGGGGAGAGAGAGAGGTGGGAGAGAGAGGGGAGAGAGAGAGGTGGGAGAGAGAGGGTTAAGAGAGCAGAATAGGAGAGAGAGAGAGGGGAGAGAGAGAGGTGGGAGAGAGAGGGGAGAGAGAGAGGTGGGAGAGAGAGGGTTAAGAGAGCAGAATAGGAGAGAGAGAGAGGGGAGAGAGAGAGGTGGGAGAGAGAGGGGAGAGAGAGAGGTGGGAGAGAGAGGGTTAAGAGAGCAGAATAGGAGAGAGAGAGAGGGGAGAGAGAGAGGTGGGAGAGAGAGGGGAGAGAGAGAGGTGGGAGAGAGAGGGTTAAGAGAGCAGAATAGGAGAGAGAGAGAGGGGAGAGAGAGAGGTGGGAGAGAGAGGGGAGAGAGAGAGGTGGGAGAGAGAGGGTTAAGAGAGCAGAATAGGAGAGAGAGAGAGGGGAGAGAGAGAGGTGGGAGAGAGAGGGGAGAGAGAGAGGTGGGAGAGAGAGGGTTAAGAGAGCAGAATAGGAGAGAGAGAGAGGGGAGAGAGAGAGGTGGGAGAGAGAGGGGAGAGAGAGAGGTGGGAGAGAGAGGGTTAAGAGAGCAGAATAGGAGAGAGAGAGAGGGGAGAGAGAGAGGTGGGAGAGAGAGGGGAGAGAGAGAGGTGGGAGAGAGAGGGTTAAGAGAGCAGAATAGGAGAGAGAGAGAGGGGAGAGAGAGAGGTGGGAGAGAGAGGGGAGAGAGAGAGGTGGGAGAGAGAGGGTTAAGAGAGCAGAATAGGAGAGAGAGAGAGGGGAGAGAGAGAGGTGGGAGAGAGAGGGGAGAGAGAGAGGTGGGAGAGAGAGGGTTAAGAGAGCAGAATAGGAGAGAGAGAGAGGGGAGAGAGAGAGGTGGGAGAGAGAGGGGAGAGAGAGAGGTGGGAGAGAGAGGGTTAAGAGAGCAGAATAGGAGAGAAAGAGAGGGGAGAGAGAGAGGTGGGAGAGAGAGGGGAGAGAGAGAGGGTTAAGAGAGCAGAATAGAAGAGAAAGAGAGGAGAGAAGATACAAACAGAGCAGAGAGGTTGTCCCCACTGACTCTAGGCCACAGGGCCTGGGTCTTGAATTGATTAGTGAAGACGATTTGACTCCTCAGTAATGGTTATGACTCTGCCTTGACTCTCTCTCTCTCCCTCTCCCTATCTCTCTCTCCCCCCCCCCATCTCTCTCTCCCCCCCACCCTCTCTCTCTCTCTCTCTCTCTCTCTTTCTCTCTCTATCTCTCTCTCTCCCCCCCCATCTCTCTCTCCCTCTCCCTCTATCTCTCCCCCCCCCCATCTCTCTCTCCCCCCCACCCTCTCTCTCTCTCTCTCTACTGAGATGTAATTAAGGCAATGGTGTGTGTCAGGACGCTCAATCACAGTTGTCTACACAAACCTCAGGAAGTACCGGAAAACGTAGCTCTTATTTTGGGAGCGCTGCGGGTTTTGAGGATAAATATTTATCTTAAGAAATGATACAAAATGAACTAATCATGCTGATACACAGTAAACAAAGGTTTGATTTCAGGGTCTAATAGAGTTTGGAAACACTCAGGTCTCCGTGTGCCACCTCCTCTGTTCTCATAGACCCTGAATCATCTTGAAAATGGTAAAAATGGTTTGAATAGCACCTTTCTACCAAATGAAAGAAATAAGTAAGACTTAAAAGATCTTTACATGGTAAAGGGTGGAAACTCAACTCATCCACCACCTGGGTGATGCCCGGTGACCAGTTTTGTGCCACCACACATTAGCATGATGGACAGGAGTGATATATGCCAATTAGGAATAGAGAGGGGGATGATTCGGTGGCCCTGAAGGGAATTTAGCACCAGGCTTAAAACCCCCTACTTTTCCAGCGCTAGTTGATGTCTTATGACTGCAGAGAGTCAGGACACCTGTTTACCGTCTCATCCGTAAGACTGCGCAGGGCAATGGTCCGTTCACTGTACCTGGGAATCCATCTTTAGACCAGAGGAAAGAGTGACCCCTACTGGCCCTCCAACACCACATCCTGCAGCATCGGGTCTCCCATCCAGTGAGAGACCAGGAACAACCCTGCTTAGCTTCAGAGGTAAGCCGGCAATGTAATGCTGCTGATCACTGAGGGAATTCTGTTAGTTTGACACTTATAACCTGATAACAGCCCTGGTCAGAGGAAGGGAAGGAGAGGAGGGAAGGAGGGAAGGGTGAACGGGAGGGAAACAGGGAGGGAGGGAGGAAAGGGAGGACGGGAGGGAGGGAGGGAGGGAGGATGAATGGGAGGGAGGAAGGATGAATGGGAGGGAGGGAGGGAGGGAGGGAGGGAGGGAGGGAGGGTGAACAAACAGTGTGTGCTGTGTTTTGCTAGGAAACCAGGGACAGCCCCAGTGGGATAGAGTGGAGAAGGACAGGAGAGAAGAGAAGGCCTGTGAACGAATAGAGGGAAGAGAAGAGAAGAAGGCCTGTGAACGAATAGAGGGAAGAGAAGAGAAGAAGGCCTGTGAACGAATAGAGGGAAGAGGAGAGAAGAAGGCCTGTGAACGAATAGAAAAGGCCTCTTGGAGGCAGGAAGCCTAGCGGTTAAGAGCGATCGAATCCCCGGGCCGACTAGGTGAAAAATCTGTCAAAGTGCTCTTGAGCAAGGCACTTAACTGTAGTGATCAGATGGTTCTCGCTGACCAAGACATTGTGGCGTGTTTCATCACAGTAGGAACAAACCAACTAACGCTGAGGAACATTCAGGCATAACTGTAGCTGTTGATTCTTCCAACTTAAAAAGTAAACCTAAAAAAAGAACATTGCAAGTTGAATAGGGCTTAGTTTAAGATAACGTGAACGGGTTCGTTTAATCTATGGTGGCTTGTTGGCCATATGGATCCAGTTAGCCGACAGTACCATTTCAAATCCATCTTTTTCCATGATCTGGGAAATATTGTTTAGTTAGAAGAATACAGTGCCTTGCGAAAGTATTCGGCCCCCTTGAACTTTGCGACCTTTTGCCACATTTCAGGCTTCAAACATAAAGATATAAAACTGTATTTTTTTGTGAAGAATCAACAACAAGTGGGACACAATCATGAAGTGGAACGACATTTATTGGATATTTCAAACTTTTTTAACAAATCAAAAACTGAAAAATTGGGCGTGCAAAATTATTCAGCCCCTTTACTTTCAGTGCAGCAAACTCTCTCCAGAAGTTCAGTGAGGATCTCTGAATGATCCAATGTTGACCTAAATGACTAATGATGATAAATACAATCCACCTGTGTGTAATCAAGTCTCCGTATAAATGCACCTGCACTGTGATAGTCTCAGAGGTCCGTTAAAAGCGCAGAGAGCATCATGAAGAACAAGGAACACACCAGGCAGGTCCGAGATACTGTTGTGAAGAAGTTTAAAGTCGGATTTGGATACAAAAAGATTTCCCAAGCTTTAAACATCCCAAGGAGCACTGTGCAAGCGATAATATTGAAATGGAAGGAGTATCAGACCACTGCAAATCTACCAAGACCTGGCCGTCCCTCTAAACTTTCAGCTCAAACAAGGTGAAGACTGATCAGAGATGCAGCCAAGAGGCCCATGATCACTCTGGATGAACTGCAGAGATCTACAGCTGAGGTGGGAGACTCTGTCCATAGGACAACAATCAGTCGTATATTGCACAAATCTGGCCTTTATGGAAGAGTGGCAAGAAGAAAGCGTTTTCTTAAAGATATCCATAAAAAGTGTAATTTAAAGTTTGCCACAAGCCACCTGGGAGACACACCAAACATGTGGAAGAAGGTGCTCTGGTCAGATGAAACCAAAATTGAACTTTTTGGCAACAATGCAAAACGTTATGTTTGGCGTAAAAGCAACACAGCTGAACACACCATCCCCACTGTCAAACATGGTGGTGGAGGCATCATGGTTTGGGCCTGCTTTTCTTCAGCAGGGACAGGGAAGATGGTTCAAATTGATGGGAAGATGGATGGAGCCAAATACAAGACCATTCTGGAAGAAAACCTGATGGAGTCTGCAAAAGACCTGAGACTGGGACGGAGATTTGTCTTCCAACAAGACAATGATGCAAAACATAAAGCAAAATCTACGATGGAATGGTTCAAAAATAAACATATCCAGGTGTTAGAATGGCCAAGTCAAAGTCCAGACCTGAATCCAATCGAGAATCTGTGGAAAGAACTGAAAACTGCTGTTCACAAATGCTCTCCATCCAACCTCACTGAGCTCGAGCTGTTTTGCAAGGAGGAATGGGAAAAAATTTCAGTCTCTCGATGTGCAAAACTGATAGAGACATACTCCAAGCGACTTACAGCTGTAATCGCAGCAAATTTTCAGTTTTTGATTGGTTAAAAAAGTTTGAAATATCCAATAAATGTCGTTCCACTTCATGATTATGTCCCACTTGTTGTTGATTCTTCACAACAAAAATACAGTTTTATATCTTTATGTTTGAAGCCTGAAATGTGGCAAAAGGTCGCAAAGTTCAAGGGGGCCGAATACTTTCGCAAGGCACTGTATATTGAAACGATCGCTACCTGGCTAACTTGCCCCTGCTCTGTGACATTGATTAGCCAGCAGTTAGCTCAGACTCTCCAATGGCCTGTTGAGATGCCCTGATAACCCAGCCCTGACAGGATGTTGTCTGAGAGAAGAGACTAACAGGGTAGTCTGAGAGAAGAGACTAACAGGGTAGTCTGAGAGAAGAGACTAACAGGGTAGTCTGAGAGAAGAATCAGGTCTAACAGGGTAGTCTGAGAAAAGAGACTAACAGGGTAGTCTGAGGGAAGAGACTAACAGGGTAGTCTGAGAGAAGAGACTAACAGGGTAGTCTGAGAGAAGAGACTAACAGGGTAGTCTGAGAGAAGAGACTAACAGGGTAGTCTGAGAGAAGAGACTAACAGGGTAGTCTGAGGGAAGAGACTAACAGGGTAGGCTGGCTCTGTCAGGGTAGAGAGAGGTCTAACAGGGGTAGGCTGGCTCTGTCGGGGTAGAGAGAGGTCTAACAGGGGTAGGCTGGCTCTGTCGGGTAGAGAGAGGTCTAACAGGGGTAGGCTGGCTCTGTCGGGGTAGAGAGAGGTCGAACAGGGGTAGGCTGGCTCTGTCGGGTAGAGAGAGGTCTAACAGGGGTAGGCTGGCTCTGTCGGGTAGAGAGAGGTCTAACAGGGGTAGGCTGGCTCTGTCGGGGTAGAGAGAGGTCGAACAGGGGTAGGCTGGCTCTGTCGGGTAGAGAGAGGTCTGACCAACCACGGCTAACAGTAGCTCTATGAAGTCTGAGCAGCCATGGCTAACAGTAGCTCTATGAAGTCTGACCAGCCACGGCTAACAGTAGCTCTATGAAGTCTGACTAGCGACGGCTAACAGTAGCTCTATGAAGTCTGACTAGCCACGGCTAACAGTAGCTCTATGAAGTCTGACTAGCCACAGCTAACAGTAGCTCTATGAAGTCTGACTAGCGACGGCTAACAGTAGCTCTATGAAGTCTGACTAGCCACAGCTAACAGTAGCTCTATGAAGTCTGACTAGCCACAGCTAACAGTAGCTCTATGAAGTCTGACTAGCGACGGCTAACAGTAGCTCTATGAAGTCTGACCAGCGACGGCTAACAGTAGCTCTATGAAGTCTGACTAGCCACAGCTAACAGTAGCTCTATGAAGTCTGACCAGCGACAGCTAACAGTAGCTCTATGAAGTCTGTCCAGTCACGGCTAACAGTAGCTCTATGAAGTCTGACTAGCGACGGCTAACAGTAGCTCTATGAAGTCTGACCAGCGACGGCTAACAGTAGCTCTATGAAGTCTAACTAGCCACAGCTAACAGTGGCTCTATGAAGTCTGACTAGCGACGGCTAACAGTAGCTCTATGAAGTCTGACCAGCGACGGCTAACAGTAGCTCTATGAAGTCTAACTAGCCACAGCTAACAGTGGCTCTATGAAGTCTGACTAGCGACGGCTAACAGTAGCTCTATGAAGTCTGACCAGCCACGGCTAACAGTAGCTCTATGAAGTCTGACCAGCGACGGCTAACAGTAGCTCTATGAAGTCTGACCAGCGACGGCTAACAGTAGCTCTATGAAGTCTGACCAGCGACGGCTAACAGTAGCTCTATGAAGTCCGATGGGAGAAAAGGAGGAGCAGGAGATGTGATAGAAGGTCCTATGGTATTTTAATAAATTCCTCTGAAACGCTTTGAGGTGATCGTGTCTAAACTGAGTTCAATGATTTTTCAACCGTTAACTTGTAATGTAGGCTACAGCTTTGACTTTTTGTCGTTGATGTTGACATGTTCAGTTATATGAGAATCAAATCAATTTGTATTAGTCACCTGTGCCGAATACAACAGGTGTAGGTAGACCTTACAGTGAATGCTTACTTATGAGCCCCTAACCAACAATGCAGTTTAAAAAAATAGGAAGAAGAAATAAAGGCAACAAGGTGTAGTCTGGCCCAGTGGTGTGAAGGTGAACGGAAAGGCACTAGCGCAACGAACCGCCCTTGCTGTCTCTGCCTGGCCGGTTCCCCTCCTTCCACTGGGATTCTCTGCCTCTAACCCTATTACAGGGGCTGGCTTAGAGTCACTGGCTTACTGGTGCTCTTCTATGCCGTCCCTAGCAGGGGTGCGTCACTTGAGTGGGTTGAGTCACTGACGTGATCTTCCTGTCCGGGTTGTTGCCCAGACTTGGGTTGTGCCGTGGCGGAGATCTTTGTGGGCAATACTCGGCCTTGTCTCAGGATGGTAAGTTGATGGTTGAAGATATCCCTCTAGTGGTGTGGGGGCTGTGCTTTGGCAAAGTGGGTGGGGTTATATCCTGCCTGTTTGGCTCTATCCGGGGGTATCGTCGGACGGGGCCACGGTGTCTCCCGACCCCTCCTGTCTCAGCCTCCAGTATTTATGCTGCAGTAGTTTATGTGTCGGGGGGCTAGGGTCAGTTTGTTATATCTGGAGTACTTCTCCTGTCTGCTCAGGTGTCCTGTGTGAATTTAAGTATGCGTTCTCTAATTCTCTCTCTCTTTCTCTCTTTCTTTCTTTTGTTCTCTCTTTCTTTCTTTCTCTCTCTCGGAGGACCTGAGCCCTAGGACCATGCCT
>NC_143029.1:89937500-90000000 GCF_057628025.1 Oncorhynchus mykiss | reverse complement strand
TTTATTTTCCCTTTTGTACTTTAACCATTTGTACATTGTTACAACACTGTATATAATATGACATTTGTAATGTCTTTATTGTTTTGAAATTTCTGTGTGTGTAATGTTTACTGTTCATTTTTGGTTACTGTTAATTATTATTGTTTATTTCACTTTTGTATATTATCTACCTCACTTGCTTTGGCAATGTTAACACATGTTTCCCATGCCAATAAAGCCCTTGAATTGAATTGAATTACAGTAGATAGATAGATAGATAGGTATATAGATAGATAGGTATATAGAAGAAAGAAAAAAAGCCCTTGAATTGAATTGAGAGATCCACCACTTATATAGACAGAGAGAGAGAGAGAGAGAGGAGAGAGAGAGAGAGAGAGAGAGAGAGAGAGAAAGGGAGAGAGAGAGAGAAAGGGAGAGAGAAAGGGAGAGAGAAAGGGAGAGAGAGAGAGAGATCAACAACTTATATAAACAGAAGGAGAGATAGAGAGGGAGAGATCTACAACTTATATAAACAGAGAGAGAGAGAGAGAGAAAGTGAGAAAGGGAGAGAGAGAGAGATCAAAAACTTATATAAACAGAGAGAGAGAGAGATCAACAATTTATATAAACAGAGAGAGGAACGGAGAGAGTAGGGAATCTCAATCTGTGAGCAGGGCACCATCTAGTGTTAGAAAGAGTAGACTAGGAACTTGCAGGAATAAGTGGAAAGGAAAAAGCATAACATTAGTAGCTCCCTCTTAGCTAGGTGGTAGTAGCTCCCTCTAAACTAGGTGGTAGTAGCTCCCTCTAAGAAAGGTGGTATTAGTTCCCTCCAAGCTTGGTGGTATTAGCTCTATATAAGCTAGGTGGTAATTGATCCCTCCAAGCTAGGTGGTAGTAGCTCCCTCCAAGCTAGGTGGTATTGGCTCCCTCTAAACTAGGTGGTAGTAGCTCTCTCTAAGCTAGGTGGTATTAGCTCCCTCTAAACTAGGTGGTAGTAGCTCCCTCTAAGCTAGGTGGTAGTAGCTCCAGATAAACAAGGTGGTAGTAGCTCCCTCTAAGCTAGGTGGTAGTAGCTCAGCTCCCTCTGAACTAGGTGGAATTAGCTCCCTCTAAACTAGGTGGTAGTAGCTCTCTCTAAGCTAGGTGGTATTAGCTCCCTCTAAACTAGGTGGTAGTAGCTCCCTCTAAGCTAGGTGGTAGTAGCTCCAGATAAACAAGGTGGTAGTAGCTCAGCTCCCTCTGAACTAGGTGGAATTAGCTCCCTCGAAACTAGGTGGTAGTAGCTCCCTCTAAGCTAGGTGGATTTAGCTCCCTCTATGCTAGGTGGTAGTAGCTCTATATAAGGTAGGTGGTATTAGCTCCCTCTAAACTAGGTGGTAGAAGCTCCGCTCCCTCAAGCTAGGTGGTAGTAGCTCTATATAAGCTAGGTGGTAGTAGCTCCCTCCAAGCTAGGTGGTATTAGCTCCCTCCAAGCTATGTGGTAGTAGCTCCCTCTAAGCTAGGTGGTAATTGCTCCCTCCAAGCTAGGTGGTAGTAGCTCCCTCTAAACTAGGTGGTAGTAGCTCCCTCCAAGCTAGGTGGTAGTAGCTCCCTCCAAGCTAGGTGGTAGTAGCTCCCTCTAAACTAGGTGGTAGTAGCTCCCTCCAAGCTAGGTGGTATTAGCTCCCTCCAAACTAGGTGGTAGTAGCTCTATATAAGCTAGGTGGTAATTGCTCCCTCCAAGCAATTACCACCTAGCTTGGAGGGAGCTACTAGGTGGTATTAGCTCTATATAAGCTAGGTGGTAGTAGCTCCCTCTAAGCTAGATGGTATTAGATAGGTGCCACCACCCTATAAGCTAGGTGGTGGTAGCTCTATATAAACTAAGTGGTGGTAGCGCCCTCTAAGCTAGGTGGTAGTAGCTCCCTCTAAGCTAGGTGGTAGTAGCTCCAGATAAACTAGGTGGTAGTAGCTCCGCTCCCTCTAAACTAGGTGGTATTGGCTCCCTCTAAACTAGGTGGTAGTAGCTCTCTCTAAGCTAGGTGGTATTAGCTCCCTCTAAACTAGGTGGTAGTAGCTCCCTCTAAGCTAGGTGGTAGTAGCTCCCTCTAAGATAGGTGGTAGTAGCTCCAGATAAACAAGGTGGTAGTAGCTCCCTCTAAGCTAGGTGGTAGTAGCTCCCTCTAAGCTAGGTGGTAGTTGCTCAGCTCCCTCTAAACTAGGTGGAATTAGCTCCCTCGAAACTAGGTGGTAGTAGCTCCCTCTAAGCTAGGTGGAATTAGCTCCCTCTAAGCTAGGTGGTAGTAGCTCCCTCCAAGCTAGGTGGTAGTAGCTCCCTCTAAGCTAGGTGGTAGTAGCTCCCTCTAAGCTAGGTGGTAGTAGATCCCTCTAAGCTAGGTGGTAGTAGCTCCCTCTAAGCTAGGTGGTATTAGCTCCCTATAAACTAGGTGGTAGTAGCTCTATATAAGCTAGGTGGTAATTGCTCCCTCCAAGCTAGATGGTAGTAGCTCCCTCTAAACTAGGTGGTAGTAGCTCCCTCCAAGCTAGGTGGTATTAGCTCCCTCCAAGCTAGGTGGTATTAGCTCTATATAAGTTAGGTGGTAGTAGCTCCCTCCAAGCTAGGTGGTAGTAGCTCCCTCCAAGCTAGGTGGTAGTAGCTCCCTCCAAGCTAGGTGGTATTAGCTCCCTCCAAGCTAGGTGGTAGTAGCTCCCTCTAAGCTAGGTGGTAGTAGCTCCCTCCAAGCTAGATGGTAGTAGCTCCCTCTAAACTAGGTGGTAGTAGCTCCCTCCAAGCTAGGTGGTATTAGCTCCCTCCAAGCTAGGTGGTATGAGCTCCCTCCAAGCTAGGTGGTATTAGCTCTATATAAGCTAGGTGGTATTAGCTCCCTCCAAGCTAGGTGGTAGTAACTCACTCTAAGCTAGGTTGTAGTAGCTCCCTCCAAGCTAGGTGGTAGTAGCTCCCTCCAAGCTAGGTGGTATTAGCTCCCTCTAAGCTAGGTGGTAGGAGCTCCCTCTAAGCTAGGTGGTAGTAGCTCCCTCTAAGCTAGGTGGTAGTAGCTCCCTCTAAGCTAGGTGGTAGTAGCTCCCTCTAAGGTAGGTGGTAGGAGCTCCAACTAAGCTAGGTGTTAGTAGCTCCCTCTAAGTTAGATGGTATTAGATCCCTATAAGCTAGGTTGTAGCAGCTCCTTTCTCTCTATAAACTAGGTGATAGCAGCTCCTTTCCCTTTAAGCTAGGTGGTAGTAGCTCCTTTCCCTAAAGCTGGGTGGTAGTAGCTCCTTTCCCTTTAAGCTAGGTGGTAGTAGCTTCTTTCCCTAAAAGCTAGGCGGTAGTAGCTCCTTTCCCTTTAAGCTAGGTGGTAGTAGCTTCCTATAAGCTAGGTGGTAGTAGCTCCTATCTCTCTAAGCTTGGTGGTATTAGCTCCCTCCAAGCTAGGTGGTAGTAGCTCCTTTCCCTAAAGCTGGGTGGTAGTAGCTCCTTTCACTTTAAGCTAGGTGGCAGTAGCTCCTTTCCCCAAAAGCTAGGTGGTAGTAGCTCCCTATAAGCTAGGTGGTAGTAGCTCCTATCTCTCTAAGCTTGGTGGTAGTAGCTCCTTTCTCTCTAAGCTTGGTGGTAGTAGCCCCTTTCTCTCTAAGCTAGGTGGTAGTAGCTTATTACAAGGTCGTTGGTAGTAGTTCTCTATAAACTAGGTGGTAGTAGCTCCCTCTAACCTAGGTGGTAGTAGCTCCCTCTAAGCTAGGTGGTAGTAGCTCCCTCCAAGCTAGGTGGTAGTAGCTCCCTCTAAGCTAGGTGGTAGTAGCTCTATATAAGCTAGGTGGTAATTGCTCCCTCCAAGCTAGATGGTAGTAGCTCCCTCTAAACTAGGTGGTAGTAGCTCCCTCCAAGCTAGGTGGTATTAGCTCCCTCCAAGCTAGGTGGTATTAGCTCTATATAAGCTAGGTGGTAGTAGCTCCCTCCAAGCTAGGTGGTAGTAACTCACTCTAAGCTAGGTGGTAGTAACTCACTCTAAGCTAGGTGGTAGTAGCTCCTTTCACTTTAAGCTAGGTGGCAGTAGCTCCTTTCCCCAAAAGCTCCCTATGTTCCCTTTCCCCAAAAGCTCCCTATGTTAGGTGGTAGTAGCTCCCTATAAGCTAGGTGGTAGTAGCTCCTATCTCTCTAAGCTTGGTGGTAGTAGCTCCTTTCTCTCTAAGCTTGGTGGTAGTAGCTCCTTTCTCTCTAAGCTTGGTGGTAGTAGCTCCTTTCCCTCTAACCTAGGTGGTAGTAGCTCCCTCTAAGCTAGGTGGTAGTAGCTCCCTCCAAGCTAGGTGGTAGTAGCTCCCTCTAAGCTAGGTGGTAGTAGATCCCTCCAAGCTAGGTGGTAGTAACTCACTCTAAGCTAGGTGGTAGTAGCTCCCTCCAAGCTAGGTGGTATTAGCTCTATATAAGCTAGGTGGTAGTAGCTCCCTCCAAGCTAGGTGGTAGTAACTCACTCTAAGCTAGGTGGTAGTAGCTCCCTCCAAGCTAGGTGGTAGTAGCTCCCTCCAAGCTAGGTGGTATTAGCTCCCTCCAAGCTAGGTGGTAGTAGCTCCCTCTAAGCTAGGTGGTAGTAGCTCCCTCTAAGCTAGGTGGTAGTAGATCCCTCTAAGCTAGGTGGTAGTAGCTCTATATAAACTAGGTGGTGGTAGCTACCTCTAAGCTAGGTGAAAGTAGCTCCCTACGTTAGGTGGTAGTAGCTCCTTTCCCTTTAAGCTAAGTGGTAGTAGCTCCTTTCCCTAAAGCTGGGTGGTAGTAGCTCCTTTCCCCAAAAGCTAGGTGGTAATAGCTCCCTATGTTAGGTGGTAGTAGCTCCCTATAAGCTAGGTGGTAGTAGCTCCTATCTCTCTAAGCTTGGTGGTAGTAGCTCCTTTCTCTCCAAGCTTGGTGGTAGTAGCTCCTTTCTCTCTAAGCTTGGTGGTAGTAGCTCCTTTCTCTCTAAGCTAGGTGGTAGTAGCTTATTATAAGGTCGTTGGTAGTAGTTCTCTATAAACTAGGTGGTAGTAGCTCCCTCTACGCTAGGTGGAATTAGCTCCCTCTAAGCTAGGTGTTAGTAGCTCCTTTCCCTGTAAACTAGGTGGAAGCTATCCCTTTCTCTCTAAGATAGGTGGTATTAGCTCCCTCTTAGCTAGTATTAGCTCCATCTTAGCTAGGTAGTATTAGCTCCCTCTTAGCTAGGTAGTATTAGCTCCCTCTTAGCTAGGTAGTATTAGCTCCCTCTAAACTAAGTGGTATTAGCTCCCTCTTAGCTAGGTAGTATTAGCTCCCTCTAAGCTAGGTGGTAGTAGTGTAACAGTATAACTTTAGACCGTCCACTCGCCCGAACCAGGGACCCTCTGCACACATCAACAACAGTCACCCACGAAGCATCGTTACCCATCGCTCCACAAAAGCCGCGGGGGGAACCACTATTTCAAGGTCGCAGAGCAAGTGACGTCACCGATTGAAACGCTATTAGTGCGCACCACCGCTAACTAGCTAGCCATTTCACATCGGTTACACTAGCTCCCTATAAACTAGGTTGTAGTATATATTTTCCCTCATAGCTAGTTGGTGTTAGCTCCCTCTAAACTAAGTGGTAGTAGCTCCCTCTAAGCTAGGTTGTTGTAGATCCTTTCCCTTTAGGCTATGTGGTAGTAGCTCCCTATAAGCTAGGTGATAGTACCTCCCCATAAACTAGGTGGTATTAGCTCCCTATAAACTAGGTGGTAGTAGCTCCCTTTAAACTAGGTGGTAGTAGCTCCTTTCCCTATAATCTAGTTGATAGTACCTCCCTATAAGATAGGTGGTATTAGCTTCCTATAAACTAGGTGGTATTAGCTTCCTATAAACTAGGTGGTATTAGCTTCCTATAAACTAGGTGTTAGTATCTCCCTATAAGCTAGGTGGTAATAGCTCCATTTAAGTTATGTGGTAGTGTTTCCTTTCCCTGTAAGGTAGGTGGTAGTAGCTCCTTTCTCTCTAAGCTAGGTGGTAGTAGCTCCTTTCTCTCTAAGCTAGGTGGTAGTAGCTCCTTTCTCTCTAAGCTAGGTGGTAGTAGCTCATTTCCCTTTAAGTTATGTGGTAGTGTTTCCTTTCCCTGTAAGGTAGGTGGTAGTAGCTCCTTTCTCTCTAAGCTAGGTGGTAGTAGCTCCTTTCTCTCTAAGCTAGGTGGTAGTAGCTCCTTTCCCTTTAAGCTAGGTGGTAGTAGCTCCTTTCTCTCTAAGCTAGGTGGTAGTAGCTCCTTTCCCTTTAAGCTAGGTGGTAGTAGCTCCTTTCCCTCTAAGCTAGGTGGTAGTAGCTCCTTTCGCTCTAAGCTAGGTGGTAGTAGCTCATTTCCCTCTAAGCTAGGTGGTAGTAGCTCCCACAAAGCTAGATGGTAGTAGCTCCCTATAAACTAGGTGGTAGTAGATCCTTTCTCTCTAAGCTAGGTGGTAGTAGCTCCTTTCCCTCTAAGCTAGGTGGTATTAGCTCCCTATAAACTATGTGTTAGTAGCTCCCTATAAACTGGGTGGTAGTAGCTCCCTCTAAGCTAAGTGGTAGTAGCTCCCTCTGAACTAGGTGGTAGTAGCTCCCTCTAAGCTAGGTAGTATTAGCTCCCTCCAAGCTAGGTGGTATTAGCTCCCTCTAAGCAAGGTGGTAGTAGCTCCCTCTAAGCTAGGTGGTAGTAGCTCCCTCTAAGCTAGGTGGTAGTAGCTCCCTCTAAGCTAGGTGGTAGTAGCTCCCTCCAAGCTAGGTGGTAGTATCTCCCTCCAAGCTAAATGGTAGTAGCTCCCTCTAAGCTAGGTGGTAGTAGCTCCCTCCAAGCTAAGTGGTAGTAGCTCCCTCTAAGCTAGGTGGTAGTAGCTCTCTCCAAGCTAAGTGGTAGTAGCTCCCTCTAAGCTAGGTGGTAGTAGCTCCCTATAAACTAGATTGTAGTATATCCTTTCCCTCATAGCTAGTTGGTTTTAGCTCCCTCTGAACTAAGTGGTAGTAGATCCTTTCCCTATAGGCTATGTGGTAGTAGCTCCCTCTAAACTATGTGGTAGTTGCACTCACAGGACAGAAATAATACACATTTTCATCAGCTGTCTGGGTGGCTGGTCTCAGACAATCCCGCAGGTGAAGAAGCCCGATGCCGAGGTCCTGGGCTGCCGTGGTTACAAGTGGTCTGCGGTTGTGAGGCCGGTTGGACGTTCTGCAAAATTCTCTGAAACGACGTTGAAGGAGGCTTATGGTAAATTGAACATTAAATTATATTGCAACAGCTGTGGTGGACATTCCTGCAGTCAGCATGCCAATTGCACGAGACATCTGTGGCATTGTGTTGTGTGAGACAAAACTGCACATTGTAGAGTGGCCTTTTATTGTCCCCAGCACAAGGTGCACCTGTGTAATGATCATGCTATTTTAATCGGCTTCTTGATATGTCACACCTGTCAAGTGGATGGATTATCTTGGCAAAGGAGAAATGCTCACTAACAGGGACTTGGCACAACATTTGAGCGAAATACTTTTTTGTGTGTCCGGCAAATTTCTGGGATAATTTACTTCAGCTCATGAAATCATAACTTGATATGTTACATTCATATTTTTTTAATCAGTATATTAGGGGGTGTTAACTATCTCTGTTCCTGAATTACTCTGAATTGTTCTCCAGTGCATTCAGGTGAAATTAATATTAATAAATGTTATTAAAATAAATTAAGATATTTGCTTAATAAAATGTTAATATGGGGGCAAAATGATACGTTTTACTATACCAGAGCAACAACAAGTAAGTCCAGGTCTTTGTATGTTTACAAAAGGATATAATATTTGCTCTAAATGCGCTTCCCAGAACCCAATTCCTATTCTCCTCCTCGACAAGGATTTAAAAGCATTGGATTGGTGAGGAAATATCCTCCAATACACATTGTTTAAAATCCTTGATGGGGTCGCGTGCTGTGAACGACTGCATGCTTCCGTGAGAAGAGAGGAGGAGGAGGAAAGAGAGCGAGAGGGAGGGGAGGAGAATGAAAATTGGGCTCTGGATGTCACGAAACCCTCTGGACACACGGTTCTGGTTTGGGATAAATTAACACTGTAGTCTTCCCGGCACAGCCAGAAGAGGACTGGCCACCCCACATAGCCTGGTTCCTCTCTACCTGGTACAGCCAGAAGAGGACTGGCCACCCCACATAGCCTGGTTCCTCTTTAGGTTTCTTCCTAGGTTTTGGCCTTTCCAGGGAGTTTTTTCCTAGCCACCGTGCTTCTACACCTGCATTGCTTGCTGTTTGAGGGTTTTAGGCTGGGTTTCTGTACAGCACTTTGAGATATCAGCTGATGTAAAAAGGGCTATATAAAATAAATCTGATTTAGTCTCTGTGTACGTCTCAAATGGCACCAGATTCGGGACGTTACCCGAAAATCTCCCTGAACTAATATTATCCAAAGTTACTGTAATTGAATCAGACACCAGAAAAGAATTCCGTAACTGCTATAGAATGTGTGTGTATTAACACAAATATACATCGTTACAGTCATAACTATTACCATATACTAAAGGAACGCCCTCATGAAAATACATGTACAAACAAAAACATGTACTAACAAAAGAAATCAGATCATAACAATGCCCCCCCCCCCACACAAAAAATCTATTCATCAAATGTTGGTTTATTTTCAAAGTGTAAGAGAACAACGTTTATATGTGCATATATCATAAATGTGTGTCCTAAATATTTTAATTGTGCAACTAGTCAAGCTACAGTATATACAGACGTGGTGTATCGATCGCTCTCTGACGGTAGCTACAGATGTGATACAGATGTGGTATCTCTCTCTGATGACAGGCTAGTGATACAGATGTGGTATCTCTCTCTGATGACAGGCTAGTGATACAGATGTGGTATCTCTCTCTGATGACAGGCTAGTGATACAGATGTGGTATCTCTCTCTGATGACAGGCTAGTGATACAGATGTGGTATCTCTCTCTGATGATAGGCTACTGATACAGATGTGGTATCTCTCTCTGATGACAGGCTAGTGATACAGATGTGGTATCTCTCTCTGATGACAGGCTAGTGATACAGATGTGGTATCTCTCTCTGATGACAGGCTAGTGATACAGATGTGGTATCTCTCTCTGATGACAGGCTAGTGATACAGATGTGGTATCTCTCTCTGATGACAGGCTAGTGATACAGATGTGGTATCTCTCTCTGATGATAGGCTACTGATACAGATGTGGTATCTCTCTCTGATGACAGGCTAGTGATACAGATGTGGTATCTCTCTCTGATGACAGGCTAGTGATACAGATGTGGTATCTCTCTCTGATGACAGGCTAGTGATACAGATGTGGTATCTCTCTCTGATGACAGGCTAGTGATACAGATGTGGTATCTCTCTCTGATGACAGGCTAGTGATACAGATGTGGTATCTCTCTCTGATGATAGGCTACTGATACAGATGTGGTATCTCTCTCTGATGACAGGCTAGTGATACAGATGTGGTATCTCTCTCTGATGACAGGCTAGTGATACAGATGCGGTATCTCTCTCTGATGATAGGCTACTGATACAGATGTGGTATCTCTCTCTGATGACAGGCTAGTGATACAGATGTGGTATCTCTCTCTGATGACAGGCTACTGATACAGATGTGGTATCTCTCTCTGATGACAGGCTAGTGATACAGATGTGGTATCTCTCTCTGATAGGCTACTGATACAGATGTGGTATCTCTCACTGATAGGCTACTGATACAGATGTGGTATCTCTCTCTGATCGGCTAGTGACACTGTATAACAGTAAATCTTGTCGGACTCATGCTGCTTGGGCTGAACAGACAATGAACAGCCCTCCTTCAGACTGCTTGTCAAAGGTCAAGGGTCAAATCCATTCCAATTCCGCAAGCAAACTGAAAATTCCAATAATTCCCAATTTTCCACCATTTGTATTTTCCCCAAAATGAGGATGGAAATTTTGACTTGGAATGTTGGTTTATTTCCAGAACCGACATGGTATTAACCTGTTACCCGGCTGTCTTATCGAAGGCCCAAGACTTTGGTATAACCTGTATGTATCAAAAGCAGAATGGTGACTCCTACAGTGTAACATCAACCAATCATTACAATAAAAACAGCCATTTTAAGATCCACATGTAAAAAGATATACACAACAAAAATGTTATGCAGAGAATCACAATTTTTGTTGTTGTTGTTGTTGTTGTCTTAAAATACAGTAAGGTTAAACAAAAAAAAAAACACTTAAATGTTACTGATATTCAATAAAGTAAAATAAATAAAAGTTATAATAAGAAGTTATAATAAGAAGAACCCTGTCTGTCTAAATAGCAACAAATGTTTTTTTTTTTTTTTTTTAAATGTGAAAAATATACATTAATGGTCGTCGTAGTAGATAGTAGCCTAAACATTATTATTATTATTATTATTTTTCTACATGAAGTGGGGAAAAAACAAAAAACCTAAACAATTCAATAAAATACAATTCAATAGGATCATATTTACTACATGCCCATTATGTCATTACTGTAATGGACACGGTATGATCCCACCATCTTCTCATTGTTACACCTCAGTACATATCATATTCATGTGTTTATGGATGCTTGTGTGTGTGTGTGTGTGCACATGTGTATTCATGAGTGTTAGTGCATGTATGTGTGTGTGTCTGTCACTATATAAGCATGGTGTGTGTGTGTGTGTCTGTGTAACAGTCCGTCCTTACGAATGTGGCCCAGCCTCTAGCTTCCAGTCCCTCTGGCTCTGCGTGTCGGCGTCTCCCTGGATGCCGCCCGGGGCGGCGGTGGCGGCGGCGGCGGGGGACAGCGTTCTGCGCTGGCTGTGCATCGTGTTCCAGTGGCGCTTCAGGTCGGACGCTTTGATGAACGCCTTGTCACAGGAGCCGCAGTTGAAGGGCCTCTCCCCTCGGTGCTGCCGCTCGTGGTCTCGCAGGTGGGACTTGTGCTTGAAGGCCTTTTCACACATCTGGCATCCGAAGGGTCTCTCGTTGCTGTGGACCCTCTCGTGCCGCTTTAAGTCGGGCCCTCGTATGAACGCCTTGCCACAGACCAGGCAGCGGTGCGGTTTAAAGCCCGTGTGGATCTTCAGGTGCTCTTTGAGGTGGGCCTGGGTGGTAAAGGTTTTGGGGCACACCTCGCAAGCGAACGGACGGTGGGCCAGGTGGGACTTGTCTTTCTTGGGGCCGTCTCCGCCTGGTTTCATTCCCGGGTGGATGCCGTCAGAGCGGTGGCCGTACAGCAGGTAGTCAAGCTTCATATCGCTGGAGGAGGAGGACGAGGAGGTCCAGCCGTGGGCGCTGTGGGGGTCTTTAGACATGTTCCCGCCGAAGTGAGGAGGGACCCCGTGAGGCCCCCCGGAGCCCATGGCCTCCATCCCTCCATCGTAGAAGCTGTTCTTCCTCACCTCCTCCATAGCCAGCTCTTTGAGGATGGCGTCCTGGGCTCTCATACCGTCGCCTGGCGCCTGGTTCTCACGACTCAGCTTCATGTTGGGCTCACGTTTCTGCGAACACAGGTTGTCGAGGAACGTGATCCCCAGGACCTGTCCGGAGGACATCATGAGGTTGATGTCCTTTTTGCGGACGGCGAGCCTGGCGGTGTACATGTAATTGAGGACCTCCTCGAAGATGTCTGAACGGATGAAGTCGAGCTCCACGATGGAGTTGTCCACATCGTTCTGTTTTTTAAACAGCTTCTTGAAGTAGATGCTGCAGGCGGCCAGGACACAGCGGTGAGCTCTGAACTCAACGTTTTCCACCACAACCACAACGTCACAGTGGTCCCCTTCCATCCTCTGCTGGTTCAACATCTTCAGGAAACTGGTCTTGTGATCGTAGTCGATGTATTTCAGGAATTCACCCATGATTGCAGGTTTATTTAGATGGTATTTACCTGCAAAAAAAACAAATGCCGTGTCCAATGGTAACTGAAAAAAAAGTGTCTGTTTTCTAATAGTTTTTGGTAAATATAAAAAAGGTTTCGAGTTTTCATTTAATTGGCGTGTCGAATATCAATAATAGCCGAGTGTTACGAATTAATGTAGATTAGTTAGTACACAGTATACACATCGGTATCGATCAAATATATATATATAAATATAATTGTCACACCAAAGCAAACTTCTGAAATGTGTTCGGTCGGCTGTTGCTTCGTATATATATTGTTGTTCGTCGGTTCCCATCCAACAGTGAGAGTATCCACAGCTGACGACGAGACAATAACAGACCGCAGTAACAATGCCAAATCAGTCAAGCAGCAATCGGCTTTTGGGGGAAGGAAAATAAAAACAACACGGAACTGTCGAAAAAAAAAATGCAGGTATCCGCAATAAAATGAAATCCCAACGCATATGGATACAAAACTGTTTTGTACCCAGCGGTGAAAATAAACGGTATTTCTGCGAGTTATAAGGAATTATAAAAACGCCCTTTCGTAGCCAGTTATTTCTGCTACCACTGCTGACCCGTGTACGTTTCACATTTCAGAGAGCCCAGCCATTTTGCCCAGCAAGCCTCCATTAGAAGGTTTTCCTGAACTTTTGTCCAAGTTAAAACACCAAACAGAACAGTTCATTTACACTGGTCGATGAAATGTGTAAATATAAGATTGGTCCCCTTCGAGAAGAAGAAGAAGAAAAAATGTCTATACCAGAAACACGAATCCGGTTTGGTGTTGTCACGCAAGGCTGCAGTCGAAGACGACGCAACAACCCTGGTCTCTCTGCCTCTTCCTCCACCTTGTTGTGACCGTCAGCTCTCAGAGGAAGTGACGCTGGTGTTTCTGCCCTCTGTAGGACTGGAGGGGAATTACAGGCAGGTTCTCTCTACTGTACTCTAACAATGGATGTAAATATGACCCTCATAAATCAACCAAATTAGTCCCCCAACCCCCAAAAACAAAACAAAAAACGGGTAAACTTTCAAGTGCCTTCTGGTAAACTTGATCATGTTTCTTGGGTTCTGAACTGCTCATAACCCCCCCCTCCATCTACATGACTAATTTCCCCCCCATCTACATGACTAGTTCCCCCCCATTCTACATGACTCAGTCCCCCCCCATCTACATGACTCAGTTCCCCCCCATCTACATGACTCAGTTCCCCCCCATTCTACATGGCTCAGTTTCCCCCCCCCCCCATTCTACATGACTCAGTTCCCCCCCATCTACATGACTCAGTCCCCCTTCCATCTACATGACTAATTTCCCCCCCATCTACATGACTCAGTCCCCCCCATCTACATGACTCAGTCCCCCCCCCCCCCATTCTACATGACTCAGTTCCCCCCCATCTACATGACTCAGTCCCCCCTCCATCTACATGACTAATTTCCCCCCCATCTACATGACTCGGTTCCCCCCATCCACATGACTAATTACACCCAATCATCATGACCCCCCCCTATCTACATCACTCAGTTCCCCCAATCCACATGACTAATTACACCCAATCATCATGACTCCCCCCTATCTACATCACTCAGTTCCCACCAATCCACATGCCTAATTCCCCCTATCCACATGACTAATTCCCCTCTTCAACATGACTAATTCCCCCCTTCAACATGACTAATTATCCCCATCAACATGACTAATTATCCCCATCAACATGACTAATTATTCCCATCAACATGACTCATTCCCCCATCAACATGACTCATTCCCCCATCAACATAACTAATTCCCCCCATCTACATGACTCAGTCCCCCTAATTTCCCCCCCATCTACATGACTCAGTCCCCCCCCCATCTACATGACTCAGTTCCCCCCCCCATTCTACATGACTCAGTTCCCCCCCATCTACATGACTCAGTCCCCCCTCCATCTACATGACTAATTTCCCCCCCATCTACATGACTCGGTTCCCCCCATCCACATGACTAATTACACCCAATCATCATGACCCCCCCCTATCTACATCACTCAGTTCCCCCAATCCACATGACTAATTACACCCAATCATCATGACTCCCCCCTATCTACATCACTCAGTTCCCACCAATCCACATGCCTAATTCCCCCTATCCACATGACTAATTCCCCTCTTCAACATGACTAATTCCCCCCTTCAACATGACTAATTATCCCCATCAACATGACTAATTATCCCCATCAACATTACTAATTATTCCCATCAACATGACTCATTCCCCCATCAACATGACTCAGTCCCCCATCAACATAACTAATTCCCCCCATCTACATGACTCAGTCCCCCTTCCATCTACATGACTAATTTCCCCCCCATCTACATGACTCAGCCCCCCCCATCTACATGACTCAGTCCCCCCCCCCCATTCTACATGACTCAGTTCCCCCCCATCTACATGACTCAGTCCCCCCTCCATCTACATGACTAATTTCCCCCCCATCTACATGACTTGGTTCCCCCCCATCCACATGACTAATTACACCCAATCATCATGACCCCCCCCCTATCTACATCACTCAGTTCCCCCAATCCACATGACTAATTACACCCAATCATCATGACTCCCCCCTATCTACATCACTCAGTTCCCACCAATCCACATGCCTAATTCTCCCTATCCACATGACTAATTCCCCTCTTCAACATGACTAATTCCCCCCTTCAACATGACTAATTATCCCCATCAACATGACTAATTATCCCCATCAACATGACTAATTATTCCCATCAACATGACTCATTCCCCCATCAACATAACTAATTCCCCCAATCCACATGACTAATTCCCCCCTTCAACATGACTAATTCCCCCCTTCAACATGACTAATTCCCCAATCCACATGACTAATTCCCCCCTTCAACATGACTAATTCCCCCATCAACACGACTAATTGACTAATTCCCCCCATCAACATGACTAATTCCCCCAATCCACATGACTAATTCCCCCCTTCAAAATGACTAATTCCCCCAATCCACATGACTAATTCCCCCCTTCAACATGACTAATTCCCCCATCAGCATGACTAATTCCCCCATCAACATAACTCATTCCCCCAATCCACATGACTAATTCCCCCCTTCAACATGACTAATTCCCCCAATCCACATGACTAATTCCCCCCTTCAACATGACTAATTCCCCCCTTCAACATTACTAATTCCCCCATCAACATGACTAATTCCCCCATCAACATAACTAATACCCCCAATCCACATGACTAATTCCCCCCTTCAACATGACTAATTCCCCCAATCCACATAACTAATTCCCCCAATCCACATGACTAATTCCCCCCTTCAACATGACTAATTCCCCCAATCCACATGACTAATTCCCCCCTTCAACATGACTAATTCCCCCATCAACATGACTAATCCCCCCTTCAACATGACTCATTAACCATCAACATAACTAATTCCCCCAATCCACTTGGCTGTTTACCCTCGTATACATGACTCATTCCAGCCCCCCTTCTGAATTATTTGTTCCAGCCCCCCTCCTAAATGGCTCATTCCCCCCATCTACATGACTATTTATCCCCATCTACAACACTAATTCCCCCCATCCACATGACTCATTGTCCCCATCTCTATGACTAATCCCCCATCCACATGACTAATCCCTCCATCTACATGACTAATCCCTCCATCTACATGACTAATCCCCCCATCTACATGACTAATCCCCCATCTACATGACTAATCCCCCATCTACATGACTAATCCCCCCATCTACATGACTAATCCCCCATCTACATGACTAATCCCCCATCTACATGACTAATCCCCCATCTACATGACTAATCCCCCCATCAACATGACTAATCCCCCCATCTACATGACTAATCCCTCCATCTACATGACTAATCCCCATCTACATGACTAATCCCTCCATCTACATGACTAATCCCTCCATCTACATGACTAATCCCCCATCTACATGACTAATCCCTCCATCTACATGACTAATCCCTCCATCTACATGACTAATCCCCCCATCTACATGACTAATCTGCCATCTACATGACTAAAAACCCCATCTACATGACTAATCCCCCCATCAACATGACTAATCCCCCATCTACATGACTAATCCCCCCATCTACATGACTAATCCCTCCATCTACACGACTAATCCCTCCATCTACATGACTAATCCCCATCTACATTACTAATCCCCCCACCTACATGACTAATCCCCCCATCTACATGACTAATCCCCCATCTACACGACTAATCCCCCATCTACATGACTAACCCCCATCTACATGACTAATCCCTCCATCTACATGACTAATCCCCCCATCTACATTACTAATCCCTCCATCTACATTACTAATCCCCCATCTACATGACTAATCCCCCATCTACATGACTAATCCCCCATCTACATGACTAATCCCCCATCTACATGACTAATCCCCCATCTACATGACTAATCCCCCATCTACATGACTAATCCCCCATCTACACGACTAATCCCCCATCTACATGACTAATCCCCCATCTACATGACTAATCCCCCCATCTACATGACTAATCCCTCCATCTACATAACTAATCCCTCCATCTACATGACTAATCCCCCATCTACATGACTAATCCCCCCATCTACATAACTAATCCCCCCATCTACATGACTAATCCCCCATCTACATAACTAATCCCCCCACCTACATGACTAATCTTTATTTTGGTCTGTGTTTTGCAATTTAGCTTTTATATGATGTGTACATCAAATAAACCTTACTACATTATCCACTATCATCATGTTCCAACATGTTTTATATTGTATTTTACAAGACAACTATGTAAACTGACCCGTGTACGTTTCACATTTCAGAGAGCCCAGCCATTTTGCCCAGCAAGCCTCCATTAGAAGGTTTTCCTGAACTTTTGTCCAAGTTAAAACACCAAACAGAACAGTTCATTTACACTGGTCGATGAAATGTGTAAATATAAGATTGGTCCCCTTCGAGAAGAAGAAGAAGAAAAAATGTCTATACCAGAAACACGAATCCGGTTTGGTGTTGTCACGCAAGGCTGCAGTCGAAGACGACGCAACAACCCTGGTCTCTCTGCCTCTTCCTCCACCTTGTTGTGACCGTCAGCTCTCAGAGGAAGTGACGCTGGTGTTTCTGCCCTCTGTAGGACTGGAGGGGAATTACAGGCAGGTTCTCTCTACTGTACTCTAACAATGGATGTAAATATGACCCTCATAAATCAACCAAATTAGTCCCCCAACCCCCAAAAACAAAACAAAAAACGGGTAAACTTTCAAGTGCCTTCTGGTAAACTTGATCATGTTTCTTGGGTTCTGAACTGCTCATAACCCCCCCCTCCATCTACATGACTAATTTCCCCCCCATCTACATGACTAGTTTCCCCCCCATTCTACATGACTCAGTCCCCCCCCATCTACATGACTCAGTTCCCCCCCATCTACATGACTCAGTTCCCCCCCATTCTACATGGCTCAGTTTCCCCCCCCCCCATTCTACATGACTCAGTTCCCCCCCATCTACATGACTCAGTCCCCCTTCCATCTACATGACTAATTTCCCCCCCATCTACATGACTCAGTCCCCCCCATCTACATGACTCAGTCCCCCCCCCCCCCATTCTACATGACTCAGTTCCCCCCCATCTACATGACTCAGTCCCCCCTCCATCTACATGACTAATTTCCCCCCCATCTACATGACTCGGTTCCCCCCATCCACATGACTAATTACACCCAATCATCATGACCCCCCCCTATCTACATCACTCAGTTCCCCCAATCCACATGACTAATTACACCCAATCATCATGACTCCCCCCTATCTACATCACTCAGTTCCCACCAATCCACATGCCTAATTCCCCCTATCCACATGACTAATTCCCCTCTTCAACATGACTAATTCCCCCCTTCAACATGACTAATTATCCCCATCAACATGACTAATTATCCCCATCAACATGACTAATTATTCCCATCAACATGACTCATTCCCCCATCAACATGACTCATTCCCCCATCAACATAACTAATTCCCCCCATCTACATGACTCAGTCCCCCTAATTTCCCCCCCATCTACATGACTCAGTCCCCCCCCCATCTACATGACTCAGTTCCCCCCCCCATTCTACATGACTCAGTTCCCCCCCATCTACATGACTCAGTCCCCCCTCCATCTACATGACTAATTTCCCCCCCATCTACATGACTCGGTTCCCCCCATCCACATGACTAATTACACCCAATCATCATGACCCCCCCCTATCTACATCACTCAGTTCCCCCAATCCACATGACTAATTACACCCAATCATCATGACTCCCCCCTATCTACATCACTCAGTTCCCACCAATCCACATGCCTAATTCCCCCTATCCACATGACTAATTCCCCTCTTCAACATGACTAATTCCCCCCTTCAACATGACTAATTATCCCCATCAACATGACTAATTATCCCCATCAACATTACTAATTATTCCCATCAACATGACTCATTCCCCCATCAACATGACTCAGTCCCCCATCAACATAACTAATTCCCCCCATCTACATGACTCAGTCCCCCTTCCATCTACATGACTAATTTCCCCCCCATCTACATGACTCAGCCCCCCCCCATCTACATGACTCAGTCCCCCCCCCCCATTCTACATGACTCAGTTCCCCCCCATCTACATGACTCAGTCCCCCCTCCATCTACATGACTAATTTCCCCCCCATCTACATGACTTGGTTCCCCCATCAACATGACTCAGTCCCCCATCAACATAACTAATTCCCCCCATCTACATGACTCAGTCCCCCTTCCATCTACATGACTAATTTCCCCCCCATCTACATGACTCAGCCCCCCCCCATCTACATGACTCAGTCCCCCCCCCCATTCTACATGACTCAGTTCCCCCCCATCTACATGACTCAGTCCCCCCTCCATCTACATGACTAATTTCCCCCCCATCTACATGACTTGGTTCCCCCCCATCCACATGACTAATTACACCCAATCATCATGACCCCCCCCCTATCTACATCACTCAGTTCCCCCAATCCACATGACTAATTACACCCAATCATCATGACTCCCCCCTATCTACATCACTCAGTTCCCACCAATCCACATGCCTAATTCTCCCTATCCACATGACTAATTCCCCTCTTCAACATGACTAATTCCCCCCTTCAACATGACTAATTATCCCCATCAACATGACTAATTATCCCCATCAACATGACTAATTATTCCCATCAACATGACTCATTCCCCCATCAACATAACTAATTCCCCCAATCCACATGACTAATTCCCCCCTTCAACATGACTAATTCCCCCCTTCAACATGACTAATTCCCCAATCCACATGACTAATTCCCCCCTTCAACATGACTAATTCCCCCATCAACACGACTAATTGACTAATTCCCCCATCAACATGACTAATTCCCCCAATCCACATGACTAATTCCCCCCTTCAAAATGACTAATTCCCCCAATCCACATGACTAATTCCCCCCTTCAACATGACTAATTCCCCCATCAGCATGACTAATTCCCCCATCAACATAACTCATTCCCCCAATCCACATGACTAATTCCCCCCTTCAACATGACTAATTCCCCCAATCCACATGACTAATTCCCCCCTTCAACATGACTAATTCCCCCCTTCAACATTACTAATTCCCCCATCAACATGACTAATTCCCCCATCAACATAACTAATTCCCCCAATCCACATGACTAATTCCCCCCTTCAACATGACTAATTCCCCCAATCCACATAACTAATTCCCCCAATCCACATGACTAATTCCCCCCTTCAACATGACTAATTCCCCCAATCCACATGACTAATTCCCCCCTTCAACATGACTAATTCCCCCATCAACATGACTAATCCCCCCTTCAACATGACTCATTAACCATCAACATAACTAATTCCCCCAATCCACTTGGCTGTTTACCCTCGTATACATGACTCATTCCAGCCCCCCTTCTGAATTATTTGTTCCAGCCCCCCTCCTAAATGGCTCATTCCCCCCATCTACATGACTATTTATCCCCATCTACAACACTAATTCCCCCCATCCACATGACTCATTGTCCCCATCTCTATGACTAATCCCCCATCCACATGACTAATCCCTCCATCTACATGACTAATCCCTCCATCTACATGACTAATCCCCCATCTACATGACTAATCCCCCATCTACATGACTAATCCCCCATCTACATGACTAATCCCCCATCTACATGACTAATCCCCCATCTACATGACTAATCCCCCATCTACATGACTAATCCCCCATCTACATGACTAATCCCCCCATCAACATGACTAATCCCCCCATCTACATGACTAATCCCTCCATCTACATGACTAATCCCCATCTACATGACTAATCCCTCCATCTACATGACTAATCCCTCCATCTACATGACTAATCCCCCATCTACATGACTAATCCCTCCATCTACATGACTAATCCCTCCATCTACATGACTAATCCCCCCATCTACATGACTAATCTTCCATCTACATGACTAAAAACCCCATCTACATGACTAATCCCCCCATCAACATGACTAATCCCCCATCTACATGACTAATCCCCCCATCTACATGACTAATCCCTCCATCTACACGACTAATCCCTCCATCTACATGACTAATCCCCATCTACATTACTAATCCCCCCACCTACATGACTAATCCCCCCATCTACATGACTAATCCCCCATCTACACGACTAATCCCCCATCTACATGACTAACCCCCATCTACATGACTAATCCCTCCATCTACATGACTAATCCCCCATCTACATTACTAATCCCCCCATCTACATTACTAATCCCCCATCTACATGACTAATCCCCCATCTACATGACTAATCCCCCATCTACACGACTAATCCCCCATCTACATGACTAATCCCCCATCTACATGACTAATCCCCCATCTACATGACTAATCCCCCATCTACACGACTAATCCCCCATCTACATGACTAATCCCCCATCTACATGACTAATCCCCCATCTACATGACTAATCCCCCCATCTACACGACTAATCCCCCATCTACACGACTAATCCCCCATCTACATGACTAATCCCCCATCTACATTACTAATCCCCCCATCTACACGACTAATCCCCCATCTACACGACTAATCCCCCATCTACATGACTAATCCCCCATCTACATGACTAATCCCCCATCTACATGACTAATCCCCCATCTACATTACTAATCCCCCACCTACATGACTAATCTTTATTTTGGTCTGTGTTTTGCAATTTAGCTTTTATATGATGTGTACATCAAATAAACCTTACTACATTATCCACTATCATCATGTTCCAACATGTTTTATATTGTATTTTACAAGACAACTATGTAAAGTTGATACATCCACTGAAGACAACACAAACAACTAATAATATAATATAATCAATATTTTATTAAAAAAAAAGAAAATGACAAAATAAAAATCACAATCAAATGCATTTGCCCACGTTTGTATTATTTTGTTGAGTCTGGAACATCACTGTAGATGAATGGTTGTAGCTGTGTTGTGTTGCAGATACTAGACTAAGGAAACTGGCTTAGGGGTGAAGTTTAGCCTAGGTACAGATCTAAGAGTAGCTTCTCCTCCCCACTAATCTTAAACATAAAGTGCAACTGTGACTAACTGTCCAGTGTTTCCAGATTTCTATGAACTATGACCTATAATTAATGACAAGATGAAGGAAAATGTTTTTGTTCCATTTTTTTTAAATTTTTTTTTTATTAAGTATGTTAAAAAGTATATTTTCTGTTTTGGGAATGCCAAATATTAATGCAAGTAGACCTCTGATTGGCCAGCGCATCCTCCTCAAGAGGATGACATCATCCTCTGAGGAAATCGCAAGTATTTTTGAAACAGTCTGAGATGGATTTATATTTTTTTAAATCACCAATTTATGGCCACAAATACAGTATATTTTTTATTTATTTAACTTGGCAAGTCAGTTAAGAACCCATTCTTATTTTCAACGACGTCCTAGGAACAGTGGGTTAACTGCCTTGTTCAGGGGCAGAATGACAGATTTTTACCTTGTCAGCTCGGAGGATTCTATCTAGCAACCTTTCGGTTAGTGGCCCAACTGCTCTAACCACTAGGCTACCTGCCGCCCCCACACTCTAACCACTAGTCTACCTGCTGACCCTACACTCTAACCACTAGTCTACCTGCCGACCCTACACTCTAACCACTAGTCTACCTGCCGCCCCTACACTCTAACCACTAGGCCACCTGCCGCCCCTACACTCTAACCACTAGTCTACCTGCCGTCCCTCCACTCTAACCACTAGGCTACCTGCCGTCCCTACACTCTAACCACTAGTCTACCTGCCGCCCCTACACTCTAACCACTAGTCTATCTGCCGACCCTACACTCTAACCACTAGTCTACCTGCTGACCCTACACTCTAACCACTAGTCTACCTGCCGACCCTACACTCTAACCACTAGTCTACCTGCCGCCCCTACACTCTAACCACTAGGCCACCTGCCGCCCCTACACTCCAACCACTAGTCTACCTGCCTCCCCTACACTCTAACCACTAGTCTACCTGCCGACCCTACACTCTAACCACTAGTCTACCTGCCGCCCCTACACTCTAACCACTAGGCCACCTGCCGCCCCTACACTCTAACCACTAGTCTACCTGCCTCCCCTACACTCTAACCACCTGGCTACCTACACTCTAAACACTAGGCTACCTGCCACCCCTACACTCTAAACTCTAGGCTACCTGCCTCCTCTACACTCTAACCACTAGGTTCTTTAGGGGGTACTATTACTGACCAGGACCCATGTCTCAAATATAGCCTGGATGCTAGACTGTTTGTGCTATCATACCAACTCAATTATTGTCATGCCAAACAATTAGTGATAAGGAGTTGGCAAGAGCACAAAGAGACTGGCATGCAGGCTGTCTCAAATATAGCCTGGGTGATAGACTGGCACGCACACTGTCTCAAATATAGCCTGGGTGCTAGACTGGCACACAGGCTGTCTCAAATATAGCCTGGGTGATAGACTGGCACACAGGCTGTCTCAAATATAGCCTGGGTGCTAGACTGGCACACAGGCTGTCTCAAATATAGCCTGGGTGATAGACTGGCATGCACACTGTCTCAAATATAGCCTGGGTGCTAGACTGGCACACTGTCTCAAATATAGCCTGGGTGCTAAACTGGCACACTGGCACACTGTCTCAAATATAGCCTGGGTGCTAAACTGGCACACTGGCACACTGTCTCAAATATGCTGAATCAAATGATTCAAATCAGTGATTCAAATATTCTGAATCAAATGACTCAAATCTATCATTTAAATGATTCAAATCAATGATTCAAATAGCTGAATCATTTGATCCATGGAGGATGGGAAGATACGGACAAATCCGTATAATTGTCCTTATTTTCCCATTCTCCATGGATCATTGACAAAGAAAATTGACAAATAAAAATAAAAAAAATGAATAAAATAATTTGTAACTGAATATGGAAGATATAAATCTGCCTTAGTTTGTATTGTTTTGTTGCCTTAGGAAAGCACATGTACGTACAATACCATGTTGAACTAATATATGTCTATTTCTAACTGTAAATCTCTGAGGTGTGAAGGAGTGGAGAAGGTGTTGGCTCTATTTGCTAGGTTATTATAATGTTGTGCCCCTCCAATGTGTCACAAACAGCCGACAGCAGTTTACCCGTTTGGAGTGACGTTTTATTTATTTATTTATTTCATAAATAAAAATAAACAATGCCGCTACAATAATTACTGTTAAATTATAATTTTAAAACTCATCCAAAATCGATAATAAGGTGGTGAATGAATCAATCGTTTTGGCCTATTGTAGAGTTCAGTGTGGTGGGAGGTGGATAAATTAACCTGTTTGTTTATCATCTGACAGTATGGGAGTAGTAATCTGATATCATTGTTTATCATCTGACAGTATGGGAGTAGTAATCTGATATCATTGTTTATCATCTGACAGTATGGGAGTAGGAATCTGATATCATTGTTTATAATATGACAGTATGGGAGTAGTAATCTGATATCATTGTTTATCATCTGACAGTATGGGAGTAGTAATCTGATATCATTGTTTATAATATGACAGTATGGGAGTAGTAATCTGATATCATTGTTTATCATCTGACAGTATGGGAGTAGGAATCTGATATCATTGTTTATTATCTGAGAGTATGGGAGTAGGAATCTGATATCATTGTTTATCATCTGACAGTATGGGAGTAGGAATCTGATATCATTGTTTATAATCTGACAGTATGGGAGTAGTAATCTGATATCATTGTTTATAATCTGACAGTATGGGAGTAGTAATCTGATATCATTGTTTATAATCTGACAGTATGGGAGTAGTAATCTGATATCATTGTTTATAATCTGACAGTATGGGAGTAGTAATCTGATATCATTGTTTATAATATGACAGTATGGGAGTAGTAATCTGATATCATTGTTTATCATCTGACAGTATGGGAGTAGGAATCTGATATCATTGTTTATAATCTGACAGTATGGGAGTAGTAATCTGATATCATTGTTTATAATATGACAGTATGGGAGTAGTAATCTGATATTATTGTTTATAATATGACAGTATGGGAGTAGGAATCTGATATCATTGTTTATCATCTGACAGTATGGGAGTAGTAATCTGATATCATTGTTTATCATCTGACAGTATGGGAGTAGGAATCTGATATCATTGTTTATAATATGACAGTATGGGAGTAGGAATCTGATATCATTGTTTATCATCTGACAGTATGGGAGTAGGAATCTGATATCATTGTTTATAATATGACAGTATGGGAGTAGGAATCTGATATCATTGTTTATAATATGACAGTATGGGAGTAGGAATCTGATATCATTGTTTATCATCTGACAGTATGGGAGTAGGAATCTGATATCATTGTTTATAATATGACAGTATGGGAGTAGTAATCTGATATCATTGTTTATCATCTGACAGTATGGGAGTAGTAATCTGATATCATTGTTTATAATATGACAGTATGGGAGTAGTAATCTGATATCATTGTTTATAATATGACAGTATGGGAGTAGGAATCTGATATCATTGTTTATTATCTGAGAGTATGGGAGTAGGAATCTGATATCATTGTTTATCATCTGACAGTATGGGAGTAGGAATCTGATATCATTGTTTATAATCTGACAGTATGGGAGTAGTAATCTGATATCATTGTTTATAATCTGACAGTATGGGAGTAGTAATCTGATATCATTGTTTATAATATGACAGTATGGGAGTAGTAATCTGATATCATTGTTTATCATCTGACAGTATGGGAGTAGTAATCTGATATCATTGTTTATAATATGACAGTATGGGAGTAGTAATCTGATTTCATTGTTTATCATCTGACAGTATGGGAGTAGGAATCTGATACCATTGTTTATAATCTGACAGTATGGGAGTAGTAATCTGATATCATTGTTTATAATCTGACAGTATGGGAGTAGTAATCTGATATCATTGTTTATAATCTGACAGTATGGGAGTAGTAATCTGATATCATTGTTTATAATCTGACAGTATGGGAGTAGTAATCTGATATCATTGTTTATAATATGACAGTATGGGAGTAGTAATCTGATTTCATTGTTTATCATCTGACAGTATGGGAGTAGGAATCTGATATCATTGTTTATAATCTGACAGTATGGGAGTAGTAATCTGATATCATTGTTTATAATATGACAGTATGGGAGTAGTAATCTGATATTATTGTTTATAATATGACAGTATGGGAGTAGGAATCTGATATCATTGTTTATCATCTGACAGTATGGGAGTAGTAATCTGATATCATTGTTTATCATCTGACAGTATGGGAGTAGGAATCTGATATCATTGTTTATAATATGACAGTATGGGAGTAGGAATCTGATATCATTGTTTATCATCTGACAGTATGGGAGTAGGAATCTGATATCATTGTTTATAATATGACAGTATGGGAGTAGGAATCTGATATCATTGTTTATAATATGACAGTATGGGAGTAGGAATCTGATATCATTGTTTATCATCTGACAGTATGGGAGCAGGAATCTGATATCATTGTTTATAATCTGACAGTATGGGAGTAGTAATCTGATATCATTGTTTATTATCTGACAGTATGGGAGTAGGAATCTGATATCATTGTTTATAATATGACAGTATGGGAGTAGTGATCTGATATCATTGTTTATAATCTGACAGTATGGGAGTAGTAATCTGATATCATTGTTTATAATCTGACAGTATGGGAGTAGTAATCTGATATCATTGTTTATTATCTGACAGTATGGGAGTAGTAATCTGATATCATTGTTTATAATCTGACAGTATGGGAGTAGTAATCTGATATCATTGTTTATAATCTGACAGTATGGGAGTAGTAATCTGATATCATTGTTTATAATCTGAGAGTATGGGAGTAGGAATCTGATATCATTGTTTATTATCTGACAGTATGGGAGTAGTAATCTGATATAATTATTTTTCATAATAATGCTAAACTGCTTAGTTTTGCTCATGCAATATGCATGTTGATAATCACAGATGAGACTGATGATGGGAATGTTAAACTCTAACGACATAATTTGAATTTTTGACATCAATGGATGATTTTTTGACATCAATGGATGATTTTTCACAAAGTCCAAGTTAAGCACATGGATCGGGCCCCATTGAGAGCAAAGCATAGAATTACAATCTATCATGCCATCATGGACTGGAATGGGGAGGTTTCGTTCTATAGGTTATATTTCTACGGAGCAGAGTCCGTCTGTAGAACAATAGGCTGGCTCTATAGTCTCTACTGTAGTTATAACAGGCCCAGCAGGCGGGGGCAGTAATGTAATGAGGTCCATCATGACGTTGGAGGAGGTTGGGAGGGCGAGTCCTTCTACCAGGCGGGATATATAGAGCTGTCCTTACTCCTAAAAACAGAGACAGAGAGAAACAGTCTCGGTTAGTACATTCCCTCGCATTGGGAGCCACGTAGGAAACGGCACAGTATCGGAGGCAGATTAGGAGAGCCTGAGGCCATGGCAGAGCCATGCTGATGCTTTCTCTCTGTAAATTACCGTGCGAACATAACACAGTGCAGGATACTGGAATTGGAAAGAGGTCAGCTCATTTAAGGGCCAGTGTACCGGACATAGATGAATCCTGGACTAAAGCAAGCATCTCTCTCTTTGAAAGTACATTTGGGGTCCAGTACTAGACTTAATCTGTGTCCAAGAAACCGATCCTTAATGTTTTGGAAATGTTAATGATGCTGACTGACGGACAGTAACAGCACGGGAAGCACGCATGGCACGGCAGCACACGCAGGGCTGACCTCACAGAGCTGAGGACAAGGCCATGGAGACCTCACAGAGCTGAGGACAAGGCCATGGAGACCTCACAGAGCTGAGGACAAGGCCATGGAGACCTCACAGAGCTGAGGACAAGGCCATGGAGACCTCACATAGCTGAGGACAAGGCCATAGAGACCTCACAGAGCTGAGGACAAGGCCATGGAGACCTCACAGAGCTGAGGACAAGGCCATAGAGACCTCACAGAGCTGAGGACAAGGCCATAGAGACCTCACAGAGCTGAGGACAAGGCCATAGAGACCTCACAGAGCTGAGGACAAAGCCATAGAGACCTCACATAGCTGAGGACAAGGCCAGGGAGACCTCACAGAGATGAGGACAAGGCCATAGAGACCTCACAGAGCTGAGGACAAGGCCATAGAGACCTCACAGAGCTGAGGACAAGGCCATGGAGACCTCACAGAGCTGAGGACAAGGCCATAGAGACCTCACAGAGCTGAGGACAAGGCCATAGAGACCTCACAGAGCTGAGGACAAGGCCATAGAGACCTCACAGAGCTGAGGACAAGGCAATGGAGATCTCACAGAGCTCAGGACAAGGCCATGGAGACCTCACATAGTTGAGGACAAGGCCATGGAGACCTCACAGAGCTGAGGACAAGGCCATAGAGACCTCACAGAGCTGAGGACAAGGCAATGGAGATCTCACAGAGCTCAGGACAAGGCCATGGAGACCTCACAGAGCTGAGGACAAGGCCATGGAGACCTCACAGAGCTGAGGACAAGGCCATAGAGAACTCACAGAGCTGAGGACAAGGCCATGGAGACCTCACAGAGCTGAGGACAAGGCCATAGAGACCTCACAGAGCTGAGGACAAGGCCATGGAGACCTCACAGAGCTGAGGACAAGGCCATAGAGACCTCACAGAGCTGAGGACAAGGCCATAGAGACCTCACAGAGCTGAGGACAAGGCCATGGAGACCTCACAGAGATGAGGACAAGGCCATGGTAACCTCACAGTCTCGTAATGAGTCATGCAAACCAGACACGCACACACACACACACACACACACACACACACACACACACACACACACACACACACACACACACACACACACACACACACACACACACACAGGTTTATTATTTCATTCAGAAGCTAATGACCAGGGCTCATAGGATGTAGTGCACTACTTGTGACCAGGACCCATAGGATGTAGTGCACTACTTGTGACCAGGACCCATAGGATGTAGTGCACTACTTCTACCAGGGCCCATAGGCCCATACATTCTACCAGGCCCTTCTACCATACATTTCCTGTGTGCATACATTTCCTGTGTGTATACATTGGCTGAGTGATTTCAATGCATTTGCCAGAGTCTCCAAGTGGCAAACTCAGCCGGGAAGGACAGCAGATGCATAGATTTGACGGCTAGATGGTACAGTGTCTTCACACAGTATTATGTACCCAATTACTTTTCTTCCACATTTTTGTTGTGTTACAAAAGTGAGATTAAAAATGGATTTAATTGTCACTTTTTTTTTGTCAATGATTTACACACACAAAAAAAAAAACTCTGTAATGTCAAAGTGTAAGAAAAACAATTCTAACATTTGTAAAGAAAACTTAAATAAAATAAAATAAAGGCTAATACACATTGATTAGATTAGTATTCAACCCCCTGAAATCAATACATGTTAGAGTCACCTTTGGCAGCGATTAACAGCTTGTTTGTCTTTCTTGTAAAGTCTCTAAGAGGTTTGCACACCTGAAGTGTGGGAGGAGTGGGAGGAGGGGGGGGGGGGGGGGGGTGAGTCAGGCATGTCACGAGGAGAGAGGGAGGGATGTTATGTACATGTTAGGTGGGGAGTGGAAGTCAGCGAGTGTGACTATTGGCTATAAGGTAGCTGGAACTTAGTACTTAGCTAGAAACTAGTACACTAGTTACATCACGTCTGTCACATATTAATAGATACATATATGGATGCATGGTATGTACAGTGCTTAGGGAGATAATATTTAGACCCCTTGACTTTTTCCACATTTTGTTACGTTACAGCCTTATTCTAAAATGGATGAAATCATTTCGCCCCCCCGTCAGCAATCTACACACAATGCCACATAATTACAAAGCTAAACATTTTTTTTTTTTTTGAAAAGTTGGTAAATGTATGAAAAAAAAAAAAAGTGAAATAGCTTATTTACATACGTCAAATCAAATCAAATCAAATATATTTATATAGCCTTTCGTACATCAGCTGATATCTCAAAGTGCTGTACAGAAACCCAGCCTAAAACCCCAAACATCAAACAATGCAGGTGTAGAAGCACGGTGGCTAGGAAAAACTCCCTAGAAAGGCAGGAAACTAGGAAGAAACCTAGAGAGGAACCAGGCTATGAGGGGTGGCCTGTCCTCTTCTGTATTCAGACCCTTTGTTATGAGACTTGAGTTCAGGTGCATCCTGTTTCCATTGATCATCCTTGAGACGTTTGATTGGAGTCCACCTGTGGTAAATTCAATTGATTGGACATGATTTGGAAAGGCACACACCTGTCTATATAAGGTCCCACAGTTGACAGTGCATGTCAGAGCAAAAACCAAGCCATGAGGTGGAAGAAATTGTCCGAAAAGCTCTGAGACAGGATTGTGTCGAGGCACAGATCTGGGGAAGGGTACCAAAACATTTCTGCAGCATTGAAGGTCCCCAAGAACACAGTGGCCTACATCATTTTGAAATGGAAGAAGTTTGGAACCACCAAGACTCTTCTTAGAGCTGGCTACCTGGCCAAACTGAGCAATCGGGGGAGAAGGGCCTTGGTCAGGGAGGTGACCAAAAACCCGATGGTCACTCTGACAGAGCCCTAGAGTGGAAATGGGCGAACCTTGCAGAAGGACAACCATCCCTGCAGCACTCCACCAATCAGGCCTTTATGGTAGAGTGGCCAGACGGTAGCCACTAATCAGTAAAAGGCACATGACAGCCCGCTTGGAGTTTGCAAAAAGGCACCTAAAGAATCTCAGAACATGAGAAACAAGATTCTCTGGTCTGATGAAACCAAGATTGAACTCTTTGGCCTGAATGTCAATCGTCACGTCTGGAGGAAACCTGGCACCATCCCTACGGTGAAGCATGGTGGTGGCAGCATTCCTACGGTGAAGCATGGTGGTGGAAGCATCATGTTGAGCTGATGTTTTTCAGAGGAAGGGACTGAGAGACTAGTGAGGATGGAGGCAAGATGAACGGAGCAAAGAACAGAGTGATCCTTGATGAAAACCTGCTCCAGAGCGCTCAGAACCTCAGACTGGGGGAGAAAGTTCACCTTCCAACAAGACAACGACGCTAAGCACACAGCCAAGACAACGACGCTAAGCACACAGCCAAGACAACGACGCTAAGCACACAGCCAAGACAACGCAGGAGTGGCTCCGGGACAAGTCTCTGAATGTGTTCTGCCGAAGTCGATGCCTCTCCTTGTTCGGGCGGTGTGCGGCTGTCGACGTCACCCGTCTTCTAGCCATCGCTGATCCATTTTTAGATTTTCCATTTGTGTTGTCTTGTTTTCCCACACACCTGGTTCCATTTCATTTGTTGTGTATTTAGCTGTTATCTGTTTTTCCCCCATGTCTTTGTGCGTGATTGTTTATTTGTTAGGTCGGTATGTTTCCGGCTGGTTTATTCCCGGGTGCTGTTTCACCCGTGTTTAGTGTGACAACCGTTCTTTTTGTTCGCACATTGGGTAGGTTACTTTGTGCATTTGCCTTTTTTTATTAAATTAAAATGTATTATTTTATTTTATTAAAGTGCGTTTTTCACTCATCCCTGCACTCCTGCGCCTGACTTCATGCATCAGCTACCCCCACCGCCTGACAGAATGTCCTTGAGTGGCCCAGCCTGAGCCCGGACTTGAACCCGATCGAACATCTCTGGAGAGACGGAGAGAGAAACTCCCCAAATACAGGTGTGCCAAGCTGGTAGCGTCATAGCCAAGAAGACTGGAGGCTGTAATCGCTGACAAAGGCGCTTCAACAAAGTACTGAGTAAAGGGTCTGAATACTTATGGAAATGTGATATTTCAGTTTTTTTTTTAAATAATGCAAAAAATTGTAAAAACCTGCTTTTGCTTTTGTCATTATGGGATATATATATATATATTGTGTGTAGATTGATGAGGAAAAACTGTATGTCTGTTGTCACTATTAGAAAGAGAGAGAGGTTAAGTGTTTGGGAAGTTTAACATAATCTTCAGCATTCAATCGATTTCTATTTGAAATCCTCATCCATTTATATTAAACAGATCTATAAGAAAGAGAGAAAGAAAGTGAGACAGAGAAGGGTAGAAAGAGATGCAGAGAATTGCAGAACGAGAGAGACAGAGACAGAAAGTGGGCAAGACAGAGAGAGAGATTCAGAAAGAGAGAGACAGTGAGATGCAGAAAGAGAGAGACAGTGAGATGCAGAAAGAGAGGGACAGAGAGAGACAGAAAGAGAGGGACAGAGAGTGACAGAAAGAGAGGGACAGAGAGATGTAGAAAGAGAGACAGAGATTCAGAAAGAGAGAGACAGAGAGATTCAGAAAGAGAGAGACAGAGATTCAGAAAGAGACAGAGAGATTCAGAAAGAGACAGAGAGATTCAGAAAGAAACAGAGAGAGAGAGATGTAGAAAGAGAGAGACAGAGAGATTCAGAAATAGAGAGGCAGAGAGATCCAGAAAGAGAGAGACAGAGAGATTCAGAAAGAGACAGAGAGATTCAGAAAGAGACAGAGAGAGAGATGTAGAAAGAGAGAGACAGAGAGATTCAGAAAGAGAGAGACAGAGATTCAGAAAGAGAGATAGTGAGATGCAGAAAGAGAGAGACAGAGAGATTCAGAAAGAGAGATAGTGAGATGCAGAAAGAGAGAGACAGAGATTCAGAAAGAGAGAGACAGAGATTCAGAAAGAGAGAGACAGAGAGATTCAGAAAGAGAGAGACAGAGAGATTCAGAAAGAGAGGGACAGAGAGACAGAGAGAGAAAGACAGAGAAAGACAGAGAGGGACAGCGAGACAGAGAGACAGCGAGAGAGACAGAGACCTGATCAGGGTAAATATCTCCTGCTTCTCTGGTGATGACAATCCTCTCCTCTGGTTTCAGAGATCCCTCCTTTAATCGTCTGGTAGCAAAAAGGGTGAGTAAGGAATGTGGTACTGGACAGATGGGTTAGTATTATAGATGTGGTACTGGACAGATGGGTTAGTATTATAGGTGTGGTACTAGACAGATGGGTTAGTATTATAGGTGTGGTACTAGACAGATGGGTTATGGTTAGTATTTTCGGTGTGGTACTGGACAGATGGGTTAGTATTATAGGTGTGGTACTAGACAGATGGGTTAGTATTATAGGTGTGGTACTAGACAGATGGGTTAGTATTATAGGTGTGGTACTAGACAGATGGGTTATGGTTAGTATTATAGGTGTGGTACTAGACAGATGGGTTAGTATTATAGGTGTGGTACTAGACAGATGGGTTAGTATTATAGGTGTGGTACTAGACAGATGGGTTATGGTTAGTATTTTCGGTGTGGTACTGGACAGATGGGTTAGTATTATAGGTGTGGTACTAGACAGATGGGTTATGGTTAGTATTATAGGTGTGGTACTGGACAGATGGGTTAGTATTATAGGTGTGGTACTGGACAGATGGGTTAGTATTATAGGTGTGGTACTGGACAGATGGGTTAGTATTATAGGTGTGGTACTAGACAGATGGGTTAGTATTATAGGTGTGGTACTGGACAGATGGGTTATGGTTAGTATTATAGGTGTGGTACTAGAGATATGGGTTAGTATTATAGGTGTGGTACTAGACAGATGGGTTAGTATTATAGGTGTGGTACTAGACAGATGGGTTATGGTTAGTATTATAGGTGTGGTACTAGACAGATGGGTTAGTATTATAGGTGTGGTACTAGACAGATGGGTTAGTATTATAGGTGTGGTACTGGACAGATGGGTTAGTATTATAGGTGTGGTACTGGACAGATGGGTTAGTATTATAGGTGTGGTACTAGACAGATGGGTTAGTATTATAGGTGTGGTACTAGACAGATGGGTTAGTATTATAGGTGTGGTACTAGACAGATGGGTTATGGTTAGTATTATAGGTGTGGTACTAGACAGATGGGTTAGTATTATAGGTGTGGTACTAGACAGATGGGTTATGGTTAGTATTATAGGTGTGGTACTGGACAGATGGGTTAGTATTATAGGTGTGGTACTAGACAGATGGGTTATGGTTAGTATTATAGGTGTGGTACTGGACAGATGGGTTAGTATTATAGGTGTGGTACTAGACAGATGGGTTATGGTTAGTATTATAGGTGTGGTACTAGACAGATGGGTTAGTATTATAGGTGTGGTACTAGACAGATGGGTTAGTATTATAGGTGTGGTACTGGACAGATGGGTTAGTATTATAGGTGTGGTACTGGACAGATGGGTTAGTATTATAGGTGTGGTACTGGACAGATGGGTTAGTATTATAGGTGTGGTACTAGACAGATGGGTTATGGTTAGTATTATAGGTGTGGTACTAGACAGATGGGTTAGTATTATAGGTGTGGTACTGGACAGATGGGTTAGTATTATAGGTGTGGTACTAGACAGATGGGTTATGGTTAGTATTATAGGTGTGGTACTAGACAGATGGGTTAGTATTATAGGTGTGGTACTGGACAGATGGGTTATGGTTAGTATTATAGGTGTGGTACTAGACAGATGGGTTAGTATTATAGGTGTGGTACTGGACAGATGGGTTAGTATTATAGGTGTGGTACTGGACAGATGGGTTATGGTTATTATTATAGGTGTGGTACTAGACAGATGGGTTAGTATTATAGGTGTGGTACTAGACAGATGGGTTAGTATTATAGGTGTGGTACTAGACAGATGGGTTAGTATTATAGGTGTGGTACTAGACAGATGGGTTATGGTTATTATTATAGGTGTGGTACTAGACAGATGGGTTAGTATTATAGGTGTGGTACTGGACAGATGGGTTAGTATTATAGGTGTGGTACTGGACAGATGGGTTATGGTTATTATTATAGGTGTGGTACTAGACAGATGGGTTAGTATTATAGGTGTGGTACTGGACAGATGGGTTATGGTTATTATTATAGGTGTGGTACTAGACAGATGGGTTAGTATTATAGGTGTGGTACTAGACAGATGGGTTAGTATTATAGGTGTGGTACTAGACAGATGGGTTAGTATTATAGGTGTGGTACTAGACAGATGGGTTATGGTTATTATTATAGGTGTGGTACTAGACAGATGGGTTAGTATTATAGGTGTGGTACTAGACAGATGGGTTAGTATTATAGGTGTGGTACTAGACAGATGGGTTATGGTTATTATTATAGGTGTGGTACTAGACAGATGGGTTAGTATTATAGATGTGGTACTAGACAGATGGGTTATGGTTAGTATTACTATTTATTTATTCTAAAAAGGAGAGTAGAATTCTAGCGAGGTCAAAAGGGTCGCTAATGAAATGACCCCTGACCTTAGCGTTGTGTGTGGTTGCCGTGGTGCCGTTGGTTTCCGAGGTGATAGTCTGAGCGCTCATCAGAACACCGGGGATAGCGTCACCGTTGGTGTCAGTCACCCTGTCAGAAGTCACGTGACTCGAAATGAGTTTTTATTAGGCACCCAACAGACGTGAATGGAAAGACTACCTGAACCAAGTAGAAACTCATTGTTGCTTTCCTTTTCTCTTCTTCTGCCCAAATGAACACACCTCTGAAGACCCATAGGGATTTGTCTCTGTGTGGACAACAGGAACCTCCTTGGTGGTCGACTCCTCTGCTGGCTCGGGTTTCTGAGAAGAAATAAATAAAAACTGCGAAACTTCACCATTAATTTTGGTATTTTGAATATGTAATTTAGGGATTCATATGTGTGTGTCCTGTTAACTGTAAAATAATTACAACAGCTTTGTCCTGGAAACAATTTAAAACCCCTAAGTGAACACAAACAAACATAAAAATAAACAATGAAATAGGACAAATACATGCCACATGCTGGAATGTAAAACCCGAGAAACAAAACTTCAGCTTCAGGAATAAAATTTACATTTACAGACCGTATTGAGAGCAAGACAATTAAATAAAACAATCTATCAGAAATGGACATACACTGCAAGTATTCAGACTCATTCACTTTGTCCACATTTTCTTACGTTATAGCCTTATTCTAAAATGGATTAAATTGTAAAAAAAAAAAAAATCCTTGTCAATCTACACACAAAACCCCATAATGACAAAGCAAAAACAGGTTTTTAGACATTTTTGTAAATGTATTAAACAATAAATAAAAAAAAATACCTTATTTACATAAGTATCAGGTATCAAGGTAAGACCCAGATGCAGACTGTGTCGAAGCAACAATGCTTATCACAGCAACAGGGGCAAAGGTACAGGACGGCAGGCAGGCTCAGGGTCAGGCAGAGGTCGGTAATCCAGAAGTGGGGCAAAGGTTCAGGACGGCAGGCAGGCTCAGGGTCAGGGACAGGCAGAGTGGTCAGGTGGGCAGGTACAGAGTCAAGACAGGCAAAGGTCAAAAACCAGGAGGACGAGAAAAGAGGGACTGGGGAAAAGCAGGTGCTGTCACAAAAACGCTAGCTGCCTTGACAAACAAGACAGATGGGGAAGATGGGCAACACCTGGAGGGGGTGGAGACAATCACAAAGACAGGCGAAACAGATCCGGGAGTGGCAGTACCCCTCCACCACCTCTAGGGGGCGCCACTTGGCGTCCTACCTGGGCACATACCTGGTTGACCGGGGTGCCGGCGGCGGAAGTCGGCGATGAGGGCCGGGTCCAGGATGTCTCTAGCGGGGACCCAGCACCTCCCCTCCGGGCCACAACCCTCCCAGTCAACCAGGTACTGGAAACTCCTACCCCGTGGTCTAACCCTCAGGAGGCGTCTCGCCGTGTAAGCCGGATGGCCATAGACGACACGGGGAGTAGGGGTGGGCCTGGAAATAGAAGACAAAGGGCTGTGAGACATGGGCTTAATTCTAGACACATGGATTGAAAAATGCGGACATGTCAGGGACCATAGTAGGCCACCAAAAGCGCTGTCACACAAAGGCCAGGGTCCAATGGGCACTCAGGTGGCAGGCCAGCCTGGAGGAGTGGGCCCACTCCAGGACTGCAGAGCGGACAGTGTCAAGATCGAACATCTGGTCCACCCCTCCCCCCGCCCGGGATTCAGCTGGGAACACAGTGCCTCACGGACCTGCTTCCCCACTCCCCAGCTGAGTGCCGTCGCCAGGCATGAAGTGGGATGGATGGTCTCGGGTTCCGGGGTAGTAGTCGTGGGGCTATAGCGTCGGGACAGTGCATCCGGCTTGACATTCTTGGATCCCGGCCGGTATGAGAGGGAGAAGTTGAACAGTGTGAACAGCAAGGCCCATTTGGCTTGCCTGGAGTTGAGGCTTGCCTGGAGTGGTGCGGAGATACTCCAGCTTCTTGTGGTCAGTCAACACGATGAACGGATGTTCCGCCCCCTCCAGCTAGTGCCTCCATTCCTCCAATGCCATCTTCACCGCGAGAAGCTCACAATTCCCCACATCGTAGTTCCTTTCCGTGGCATTGAGGCGATGGGAGAAGAAGGCGCAGGAATGTAGCTTGAGGTCAAGGGCAGCACGCTGGGACAAGACAACCCCCACTCCGACATCTGAAGCATCGGCCTCCACCACAAACTGACGGGAAGGGTCCGGATGAACCAAGATGGGAGCTGTGGTGAAGCGATGTTTGAGGTCCCGGAACGCCCGGTCAGCAGCTGGAGACCATGTGAACGGAACCTTGGGTGAGGTGAGTGCTGATAGGGGGGAAGCCAGGATGCTGTAACCCCGGATAAAGCAACGATAGAAGTTGGCGAACCCCAGGAAACATTGCAGCTGCACCGTGGATGTAGGCTGAGGCCAATCCATCACTGCTCTCACCTTCCTGGGATCCATCTGGACACTCCCAACAAAGATGATGTAACCCAGAAAGGGATGGTGAAGCGATGGAACTCGCACTTCTCTGCCTTGACAAACAGCTGATTCTCCAGAAGGCGTTGAAGGACCAGCTGGACGTGGAGCAAGTGTTCTTGAGGGGAGCGGGAGAAGACGAGGATGTCATCAATGTAGACGAAGATGAACCGGTTCAACATTTCACGGAGAATACCATTCACCAGAGCCTGGAACACAGCAGGGGCATTGGTGAGTTCAAAGGGCATGACCAAATACTTGTGGTGGCCACTGGCTGTGTTGAAGGAGGTCTTCCACTCATCCCCTTCTGGTATCTGCACCAGGTGGTAGGCGTTCCGTAAATCCAGCTTGGAAAACATAGTGGCCACCTGGAGCAGCTCGAAGGTCGAGGAGATGAGTGGTAGCGGGTTACGGTTCTTAACTGTAATGTCATTGAGTCCCTACTAGTCAATGCATGGGCGCAGGGTCTTGTCCTTTTTCTCCACGAAGAAGAACCCTGAGCCGGCGGGAGAGGAAGAGGGACGGATAAATCCAGCAGCTAGGGAGTCCCCAATGTAGGTCTCTAGCAGCATACCACCCTGCATACCACCACTGGCTTGCTTCTGAAGCTAAGCAGGGCTGGTCCTGGTCAGTTCCTGGATGGGAGACCAGATGCTGCTGGAAGTGGTGTGGAAGGGCCAGTAGGAGGCACTCTTTCCTCTTTCCTCTGGTCTAAAAAAATATCCCAATGCCCTAGGGCAGTGATTGGGGACACTGCCCTGTGTAGGGTGCCGTCTTTCGGATGGGACGTTAAACGGGTGTCCTGACTCTCTGAGGTCATTAAAGATCCCATGGCACTTATCGTAAGAGTAGGGGTGTGAACCCCGGTGTCCTGGCTAAATTCTCAATCTGGCCCTCAAACCATCACGGTCACCTAACAATCCCCAGTTTACAATTGGCTCAATCATCCCCCTCCTCTCCCCTGTAACTATTCCCCAGGTTGTTGCTGCAAATGAGAACGTGTTCTCAGTCAACTTACCTGGTAAAATAATGGATAAATTAAAATAAAATAAATAGCCTTGGTCTCCGGTCCCGGCAGAGAGTACAGATGTCCGCGGGGTGGCGTGGTGCTAGGGAGAAGGTCAATCCCGCAGTCATAGGGTTGGTGCGGTGGAAGTGATATGGCCTTGCTGAACACCTCCCGGAGGTCCTAGTACTCCGGAGAGGTCTGGGGCACTTTCCGAGCCCCCAGGAAGACATCCCGGGGCAGGTTGTGCTGACTTTAGGCAATGGGCGTGGCAGAATGGGCTTCAGCCCATGATGGCACCAGTAGACCAGGGTAGCGTCCAAAAAGCTTTCGTCGTCCCCAGAGTCAACGAGAACCCAGAAATATTTGGACTGGTCTCCCCACAGCAGAATGGCATGAAAAGGGGTGTGAGCAGGGGAAGCAGGAACGTTCTCCATATGGCCCACGAGAATACTTGCTCCTACTGGTGAGCCTGGTTTCTTTAAAGGACAAGAGGACACAAAATGACCAAGAGTCCCGCAACAGACAACTCTTCGTGTCGATCCTGTATTGCCGTTCTGCTGTTGACAGCCCAGCTCTGCATAGTGGCATATGCTCAGGAAGTGGTGATTCTCCCTCTGTCGTTCCCGTAATTGCCCATCGATACGGATGGTCAAAGTGATGAGGCAATCGAGCTCCCGGGCTGCAAGCTTGTCCTTGACCTCCTCTGAGATGCCATGCAGGAACATATCGAACAGTGCCTCTTGATTCCAAGCACTCTCCACTGCCAACGTGCCAAAAGTATTTAGTCAGCCACCAATTGTGCAAGTTCTCCCACTTAAAAAGATGAGAGAGGCCTGTAATTTTCATCATAGGTACACTTAAACTATGACAGACAAAATCCAGAAAATCACATTGTAGGATTTTTTATGAATTTATTTGCAAAGTATGGTGGAAAATAAGTATTTGGTCAATAACAAATGACAGAGGTCAAACATTTTCTGTAAGTCTTCACAAGGACTGACTCTACAGTCACTACTGACGCTGACTCTACAGTCACTACTGACTCTGACTCTACAGTCACTACTGACTGACTCTACAGTCACTACTGACTCTGACTCTACATTCACTACTGGCTCTGACTCTACATTCACTACAGACTCTGACTCTACAGTCACTACTGACCCTGACTCTACAGTAACTACTGACCCTGACTCTACAGTCACTACTGACCCTGACTCTACAGTAACTACTGACCCTGACTCTACAGTAACTACTGACCCTGACTCTACAGTCACTACTGACCCTGACTCTACAGTCACTACTGACCCTGACTCTACAGTCACTACTGACCCTGACTCTACAGTAACTACTGACCCTGACTCTACAGTAACTACTGACCCTGACTCTACAGTCACTACTGACCCTGACTCTACAGTCACTACTGACCCTGACTCTACAGTCACTACTGACCCTGACTCTACAGTCACTACTGACCCTGACTCTACAGTAACTACTGACCCTGACTCTACAGTCACTACTGACCCTGACTCTACAGTCACTACTGACCCTGACTCTACATTCACTACTGACCCTGACTCTACAGTCACTACTGACCCTGACTCTACAGTCACTACTGACTCTGACTCTACAGTCACTACTGACCCTGACTCTACAGTAACTACTGACCCTGACTCTACAGTCACTACTGACCCTGACTCTACAGTCACTACTGGCTCTGACTCTACAGTAACTACTGACCTTACAGTCAACACTGGTTCTGGCTACTTAAGAGGCGATTTCTGATTCTGCCACTGTGTCTGCCGTGAGTACTGGCTCTAACTGTGCTTCTGCCGTCTGTGATTCCGCATCGACTATCGACTCTGGCTGTGCCTTTACAATCAGTACAGGTTCTGCCTTTTACAGTCAACGGTTTTGGCTGTACATGTGACGTACATCTCTGTCTGTGGGTCTGTAGTCACTGTGACTCAGCGGTAACTACAGACCAGGGTTCCCAACCGGGGGTCCGCGGGGGTTTTATTCAAAACGTTTTTGGGGAACATAAAGGACTATAAAACACCAATAAATCAGCTCCAATTGATTTTAATTTAGGAAATATGTTCCCCAAGTATTCCCACGTACAAATGGAAGAACGGTTTGAAACGGTTATGGTTTAGTCAAACCAGGGTAGCCTAGTGGTTAGAGCGTTGGGCTAGTAACCGAAAGGTTGCAAGTTCAAAACCCCCAAGCTGACAAGGTACAAATCTGTCGTTCTGCCCCTGAACAGGCAGTTAATCCACTGTTCCTAGGCCGTCATTGAAAATAAGAATTTATTCTTAACTGACTTCCCTAGTTAAATAAAGGTCAAATAAAAAATCTGTTTGGGCTTCTTCTGGTCAATTTGCTACAAATCTACTAATTATTTGTCATTCTATTCGGGCCCCCAGACCATCAAACTCAATTTAAAAACAAAAAAAGAGAGATATTCACCGTAGGTGCTGTCTCAGGTGCTTCTTGGCTCCCTCCTGTCTCCTCCTCCTCTCCAGCGGAGCTCTGTGAGGGACAAGAGTGCTGTCATGTTACTGGACCTCTTGGTAGAATCACAGTAGCTGACCTTACAGTAAAGACACATTTAACAAAAGGCGATCTTTAACACACCTGTTGAGAAAGCAGGCTCATTAAAACTGATTTAGCACAATGGATATTAGAAGAGCTTCTAAAAATGTATATCTTGTTTTTCCTGGGAAACAACATGACTGATGCGGCTGACGTTTCTATGATGACCAGAGAGCAGTGGTCACCGTGGTAACAGAGGAGAGGACCCATCCCAGCGAAGACTGATGGACAGACAGGGAGAAAGGGAGTGAGGAGAGGAGAGAGAGAGAGAGAGAAAGAGGGAGATAGGTGAGAGAGAAGGGGAGAGAGAAGGAGAGAGAAGGGGAGAGAGAAGGAGTGAGAGGAGAGATAGAAGGGGAGAGCGAAGGGGAGAGAGGAGAGAAGGAGAGAGAGAAGGAAAGATAGGAGAGAGAGAAAGGGGAGAGGAGAGAGAGAAGGAGAGGGAGGAGAGAGAAAAGGAGAGAGGAGAGATAGAAGGGGAGAGAAGGAGAGATAGAAGAAGAGACATAATGGGAGATAGGAGAGATAGAAGGAGAAAGAGAAGGACAGAGAAAAGGAGAGGAAGGAGAGAGCGAAGGAGAGATAGAAGGGGAGAGAGAAGGAGCGAGAGGACAGATAGAAGGGGAGAGAGGAGAGAGAAGGAGAAAGAGAAGGGGAGCGAGAAGGAGTGAGAGGAGAGATAGAAGGGGAGAGCGAAGGGGAGAGAGGAGAGAAGGAGAGAGAGAAGGAGAGAGAAGAGAGAGAAAGGGGAGAGGAGAGAGAGAAGGAGAGGGAGGAGAGAGAAGAGGAGAGAGGAGAGATAGAAGGGGAGAGAAGGAGAGATAGAAGAAGAGACAAGGGGAGATAGGAGAGATAGAAGGGGAGAGAAGGAGAAAGAGAAGGACAGAGAAAAGGAGAGAAAGGAGAGAGCGAAGGAGAGATAGAAGGGGAGAGAGAAGGAGCGAGAGGAGAGATAGAAGGGGAGAGCGAAGGGGAGAGAGGAGAGAAGGAGAGAGAAGAGAGAGAAAGGGGAGAGGAGAGAGAGAAGGAGAGGGAGGAGAGAGAAGAGGAGAGAGGAGAGATAGAAGGGGAGAGAAGGAGAAAGAGAAGGACAGAGAAAAGGAGAGAAAGGAGAGAGCGAAGGAGAGATAGAAGGGGAGAGAGAAGGAGCGAGAGGAGAGATAGAAGGGGAGAGAGGAGAGAAGGAGAGAGAGAAGGAGAGAGAAGAGAGAGAAAGGGGAGATGAGAGAGAAGGAGAGGGAGTACAGATAGAAGAGGAGAGAGGAAAGATGGAAGGGGAGAGAAGGAGAGGGAGGAGAGATAGAAGAGGAGAGAGAAGGGGAGAGAGGAGAGATAGAAGAAGAGACATAAGGGGAGAGAAGGAGAAAGAGGAGAGATAGAAGGGGTGAGAGAAGGAGAAAGAGAAGGACAGAGAAAGGAGAGAGAGGAGAGAGCAAAGGAGAGATAGAAGGGGAGAGAGGAGAGAAAGGGGAGAGCGAAGGGGAGAGAGGAGAGAAGGAGAGAGAAGAGAGAGAAAGGGGAGAAGAGAGAGAGAAGGAGAGGGAGGAGAGATAGAAGAGGAGAGAAGGGGAGAGATGAGAGATAGAAGGGGAGAGGAGAAGGAGAGAGAGAAGGAGAGTCAGAACTAACACCGAGAGGAAATCAGGAAGATAATATACATGTATACTGAACGTTACAGAAAGGAATGAGAAAGAGGAGAGGAAAGAGATTTTTCTCATACAATATAGACCCATACAATGTTTCTGGGGCATTCAATAGCGTTTAGAGGTTTGACGAGGTGCACTGTGGGAAAAGAAGCAGTAATGGCAAAAGGCCAGGGAGAGATAACACTTCTAGTGTATGATGTCATTGCTTCAAGACTGGTAACACCTGAGGGAAACAAAATGGTGCTGAGCAGCAGAACAGTCCAGACAAAAAGAGAAAGTATTTTACTCTAGCTACCCGCCCGACTAGGAATCTACAAGATGCAGTACATTATGCATTACTACAGTCAGCATTATATGCAGTACAGTAACCATTAGATACAGTAACCATTAGATACAGTAACCATTAGATACAGTAACCATTAGATACAGTAACCATTAGATACAGTACATTACGCATTAGATACAGTAACCATTAGATACAGTAACCATTAGATACAGTACATTACGCATTAGATACAGTAACCATTAGATACAGTACATTACGCATTGGGGCGGCAGGGTAGCCTAGTGGTTAGAGCGTTGGACTAGTAACCGGAAGGTTGTGAGTTCAAACCCCCGAGCTGACAAGGTACAAATCTGTCGTTCTGCCCCTGAACAGGCAGTTAACCCACTGTTCCCAGGCCGTCATTGAAAATAAGAATTTGTTCTTAACTGACTTGCCTGGTTAAATAAAGGTAAAAAAAAAAAAAAAAAAAAAAAAAAAAAAGATACAGTAACCATTAGATACAGTAACCATTAGATACAGTACATTACGCATTAGATACAGTAACCATTAGATACAGTAACCATTAGATACAGTACATTACACATTAGATACAGTAACCATTAGATACAGTAACCATTAGATACAGTACATTACGCATTAGATACAGTAACCATTAGATACAGTACATTACGCATTAGATACAGTAACCATTAGATACAGTAACCATTAGATACAGTAACCATTAGATACAGTACATTACGCATTAGATACAGTAACCATTAGATACAGTACATTACGCATTAGATACAGTAACCATTAGATACAGTAACCATTAGATACAGTAACAATTAGATACAGTGCAGTAAGCATTAGATACAGTGCAGTAACCATTAGATACAGTGACCATTAGATACAGTAACCATTAGATACAGTAACCATTATATACAGTTCAGTAAGCATTAGATACAGTGCAGTAACCATTAGATACAGTGCAGTAACCATTAGATACAGTAACCATTAGATACAGTGCAGTAAGCATTAGATACAGTAACCATTAGATACAGTGCAGTAACCATTAGATACAGTAAGCATTAGATACAGTAACCATTAGATACAGTGCAGTAACCATTAGATACAGTGCAGTAACCATTAGATACAGTAACAATTAGATACAGTACATTACGCATTAGATACAGCAACCATTAGATACAGTAACCATTAGATACAGTAACCATTACATACAGTGCAGTAACCATTAGGTACAGTAACCATTAGATACAGTGCAGTAACCATTAGATACAGTAACCATTAGATACAGTGCAGTACGCATTAGATACAGTAAGCATTAGATACAGTAACCATTACATACAGTGCAGTAACCATTAGGTACAGTAACCATTAGATACAGTGCAGTAACCATTAGATACAGTAACCATTAGATACAGTAACCATTAGATACAGTGCAGTAACCATTAGATACAGTGCAGTAACCATTAGATACAGTAACCATTAGATACAGTACATTACGCATTAGATACAGCAACCATTAGATACAGTAACCATTAGATACAGTAACCATTACATACAGTGCAGTACAAGCACAAGCATTTCGCTACACTCACATTAACATCTGCTAACCATGTGTATGTGACAAATAGAATTTGATTTGATTTGATTTAGTAAGCATTAGATACAGTACAGTAAGCATTAGATACAGTACAGTAACCATTAGATACAGTACAGTAAGCATTAGATACAGTAACCATTAGATACAGTACAGTAAGCATTAGATACAGTGCAGTAAGCATTAGACAGTAACCATTAGATAAAGTAACCATTAGATACAGTACATTACGCATTAGATACAGTACAGTAAGCATTGGATACAATAACCATTAGATACAGCACAGTAAGCATTATATACAGTGCGGTAACCATTAGATACAGTAACCATTAGATACAGTAACCATTAGATACAGTAACCATTAGATACAGTGCAGTAACCATTAGATACAGTAACCATTAGATACAGTAACCATTAGATACAGTGCAGTAAGCATTCGATACAGTAACCATTAGATACAGTAACCATTAGATACAGTAACCATTAGATACAGTGCAGTAAGCATTCGATACAGTAACCATTAGATACAGTGCAGTAAGCATTAGATAGAGTGCAGTAAGCATTAGATAGAGTGCAGTAACCATTAGATGCAGTAACCATTAGAAACAGTACATTATGCATTAGATACAGTACAGTAAGCATTAGATACAGTGCAGTAAGCATTAGATACAGTGGCCATTAGATACAGTAACCATTAGGTACAGTAACCATTAGATACAGTGCAGTAACCATTAGATACAGTAACCATTAGATACAGTAACCATTAGATACAGTAACCATTAGATACAGTAACCATTAGATACAGTAACCATTAGATACAGTAACCATTAGATACAGTAACCATTAGATACAGTACATTACGCATTAGATACAGTAACCATTAGATACAGTAACCATTAGATACAGTACATTACGCATTAGATACAGTAACCATTAGATACAGTACATTACGCATTAGATACAGTAACCATTAGATACAGTAACCATTAGATACAGTACATTACGCATTAGATACAGTAACCATTAGATACAGTAACCATTAGATACAGTACATTACGCATTAGATACAGTAACCATTTGATACAGTAACCATTAGATACAGTACATTACGCATTAGATACAGTAACCATTAGATACAGTACATTACGCATTAGATACAGTAACCATTAGATACAGTAACCATTAGATACAGTAACCATTAGATACAGTACATTACGCATTAGATACAGTAACCATTAGATACAGTACATTACTCCATTTTGTTGATCCCTGCCTACAGACAGAAACTAAAACAAGAGGCTCCCACGCTGAGGTCTGTCCAACGCTGGTCCGACCAAGCTGACTCCACACTCCAAGACTGCTTCCATCACGTGGACTGGGAGATGTTTCGTATTGCGTCAGATAACAACATTGACGAATACGCAGATTCGGTGTGCGAGTTCATTAGAACTTGCGTTGAAGATGTCGTTCCCATAGCAACGATTAAAACATTCCCTAACCAGAAACCGTGGATTGATGGCAGCATTCGTGTGAAACTGAAAGCGCGAACCACTGCTTTTAATCAGGGCAAGGTGTCTGGTAACATGACCGAATACAAACAGTGCAGCTATTCCCTCCGCAAGGCTATCAAACAAGCTAAGCGCCAGTACAGAGACAAAGTAGAATCTCAATTCAACGGATCAGACACAAGAAGCATGTGGCAGGGTCTACAGTCAATCACGGACTACAGGAAGAAATCCAGCCCAGTCACGGACCAGGATGTCTTGCTCCCAGGCAGACTAAATAACTTTTTTGCCCGCTTTGAGGACAATACAGTGCCACTGACACGGCCTGCAACGAAAACATGCGGTCTCTCCTTCACTGCAGCCGAGGTGAGTAAGACATTTAAACATGTTAACCCTCGCAAGGCTGCAGGCCCAGACGGCATCCCCAGCCGCGCCCTCAGAGCATGCGCAGACCAGCTGGCCGGTGTGTTTACGGACATATTCAATCAATCCCTATACCAGTCTGCTGTTCCCACATGCTTCAAGAGGGCCACCATTGTTCCTGTTCCCAAGAAAGCTAAGGTAACTGAGCTAAACGACTACCGCCCCGTAGCACTCACATCCGTCATCATGAAGTGCTTTGAGAGACTAGTCAAGGACCATATCACCTCCACCCTACCTGACACCCTAGACCCACTCCAATTTGCTTACCGCCCAAATAGGTCCACAGACGATGCAATCTCAACCACACTGCACACTGCCCTAACCCATCTGGACAAGAGGAATACCTATGTGAGAATGCTGTTCATCGACTACAGCTCGGCATTCAACACCATAGTACCCTCCAAGCTCGTCATCAAGCTCGAGACCCTGGGTCTCGACCCCGCCCTGTGCAACTGGGTACTGGACTTCCTGACGGGCCGCCCCCAGGTGGTGAGGGTAGGCAACAACATCTCCTCCCCGCTGATCCTCAACACTGGGGCCCCACAAGGGTGCGTTCTGAGCCCTCTCCTGTACTCCCTGTTCACCCACGACTGCGTGGCCACGCACGCCTCCAACTCAATCATCAAGTTTGCGGACGACACAACAGTGGTAGGCTTGATTACCAACAACGATGAGACGGCCTACAGGGAGGAGGTGAGGGCCCTCGGAGTGTGGTGTCAGGAAAATAACCTCACACTCAATGTCAACAAAACTAAGGAGATGATTGTGGACTTCAGGAAACAGCAGAGGGAACACCCCCCTATCCACATCGATGGAACAGTAGTGGAGAGGGTAGCAAGTTTTAAGTTCCTCGGCATACACATCACAGACAAACTGAATTGGTCCACTCACACAGACAGCATCGTGAAGAAGGCGCAGCAGCGCCTCTTCAACCTCAGGAGGCTGAAGAAATTCGGCTTGTCACCAAAAGCACTCACAAACTTCTACAGATGCACAATCGAGAGCATCCTGGCGGGCTGTATCACCGCCTGGTATGGCAACTGCACCGCCCTCAACCGTAAGGCTCTCCAGAGGGTAGTGAGGTCTGCACAACGCATCACCGGGGGCAAACTACCTGCCCTCCAGGACACCTACACCACCCGATGTCACAGGAAGGCCATAAAGATCATCAAGGACATCAACCACCCGAGCCACTGCCTGTTCACCCCGCTATCATCCAGAAGGCGAGGTCAGTACAGGTGCATCAAAGCTGGGACCGAGAGACTGAAAAACAGCTTCTATCTCAAGGCCATCAGACTGTTAAACAGCCACCACTAACACTGACACTGACTCAACTCCAGCCACTTTAATAATGGGAATTGATGGGAAAGGACGTAAATATATCACTAGCCACTTTAAACAATGCTACCTTATATAAATGTTACTTACCCTACATTATTCATCTCATATGCATACGTATATACTGTACTCTATATCATCGACGGTATCCTTATGTAATACATGTATCACTAGCCACTTTATACTATACTATGCCACTTTGTTTACATACTCATCTCATTTGTACATACTGTACTCGATACCATCTACTGTATCTTGCCTATGCTGCTCTGTACCATCACTCATTCATATATCCTTATGTACATATTCTTTATCCCCTTACACTGTGTACAAGACAGTAGTTTTGGAATTGTTAGTTAGATTACTTGTTATTACTGCATTGTCGGAACTAGAAGCACAAGCATTTCGCTACACTCGCACTAACATCTGCTAACCATGTGTATGTGACAAATAAAATTTGATTTGATTTGATTTTACATTACGCATTAGATACAGTAACAATTAGATACAGTAACCATTAGATACAGTAACCATTATATACAGTTCAGTAAGCATTAGATACAGTGCAGTAACAATTAGATACAGTGCAGTAACCATTAGATACAGTGACCATTAGATACAGTAACCATTAGATACAGTAACCATTATATACAGTTCAGTAAGCATTAGATACAGTGCAGTAACCATTAGATACAGTAACCATTAGATACAGTGCAGTAAGCATTAGATACAGTGACCATTAGATACAGTAACCATTAGATACAGTAACCATTATATACAGTTCAGTAAGCATTAGATACAGTGCAGTAACAATTAGATACAGTGCAGTAACCATTAGATACAGTGACCATTAGATACAGTAACCATTAGATACAGTAACCATTATATACAGTTCAGTAAGCATTAGATACAGTGCAGTAACCATTAGATACAGTAACCATTAGATACAGTGCAGTAACCATTAGATACAGTAACCATTAGATACAGTGCAGTAAGCATTAGATACAGTAACCATTAGATACAGTGCAGTAACCATTAGATACAGTAAGCATTAGATACAGTAACCATTAGATACAGTGCAGTAACCATTAGATACAGTGCAGTAACCATTAGATACAGTAACAATTAGATACAGTACATTACGCATTAGATACAGCAACCATTAGATACAGTAACCATTAGATACAGTAACCATTACATACAGTGCAGTAACCATTAGGTACAGTAACCATTAGATACAGTGCAGTACGCATTAGATACAGTAAGCATTAGATACAGTAACCATTACATACAGTGCAGTAACCATTAGGTACAGTAACCATTAGATACAGTGCAGTAACCATTAGATACAGTAACCATTAGATACAGTGCAGTACGCATTAGATACAGTAAGCATTAGATACAGTAACCATTAGATACAGTGCAGTAACCATTAGATACAGTGCAGTAACCATTAGATACAGTAACCATTAGATACAGTAACCATTAGATACAGTAACCATTATATACAGTTCAGTAAGCATTAGATACAGTGCAGTAACCATTAGATACAGTAACAATTAGATACAGTGCAGTAAGCATTAGATACAGTGCAGTAACCATTAGATACAGTGACCATTAGATACAGTAACCATTAGATACAGTAACCATTATATACAGTTCAGTAAGCATTAGATACAGTGCAGTAACCATTAGATACAGTAACCATTAGATACAGTGCAGTAACCATTAGATACAGTAACCATTAGATACAGTGCAGTAAGCATTAGATACAGTAACCATTAGATACAGTGCAGTAACCATTAGATACAGTAAGCATTAGATACAGTAACCATTAGATACAGTGCAGTAACCATTAGATACAGTGCAGTAACCATTAGATACAGTAACAATTAGATACAGTACATTACGCATTAGATACAGCAACCATTAGATACAGTAACCATTAGATACAGTAACCATTACATACAGTGCAGTAACCATTAGGTACAGTAACCATTAGATACAGTGCAGTACGCATTAGATACAGTAAGCATTAGATACAGTAACCATTACATACAGTGCAGTAACCATTAGGTACAGTAACCATTAGATACAGTGCAGTAACCATTAGATACAGTAACCATTAGATACAGTGCAGTACGCATTAGATACAGTAAGCATTAGATACAGTAACCATTAGATACAGTGCAGTAACCATTAGATACAGTGCAGTAACCATTAGATACAGTAACCATTAGATACAGTAACCATTAGATACAGTGCAGTAACCATTAGATACAGTGCAGTAACCATTAGATACAGTAACCATTAGATACAGTACATTACGCATTAGATACAGCAACCATTAGATACAGTAACCATTAGATACAGTAACCATTACATACAGTGCAGTACAAGCACAAGCATTTCGCTACACTCGCATTAACATCTGCTAACCATGTGTATGTGACAAATAGAATTTGATTTGATTTGATTTAGTAAGCATTAGATACAGTACAGTAAGCATTAGATACAGTACAGTAACCATTAGATACAGTACAGTAAGCATTAGATACAGTAACCATTAGATACAGTACAGTAAGCATTAGATACAGTGCAGTAAGCATTAGACAGTAACCATTAGATAAAGTAACCATTAGATACAGTACATTACGCATTAGATACAGCAACCATTAGATACAGTAACCATTAGATACAGTAACCATTACATACAGTGCAGTACAAGCACAAGCATTTCACAAGAATTTGATTTGATTTGATTTAGTAAGCATTAGATACAGTACAGTAAGCATTGGATACAATAACCATTAGATACAGCACAGTAAGCATTATATACAGTGCGGTAACCATTAGATACAGTAACCATTAGATACAGTAACCATTAGATACAGTAACCATTAGATACAGTGCAGTAACCATTAGATACAGTAACCATTAGATACAGTAACCATTAGATACAGTGCAGTAAGCATTCGATACAGTAACCATTAGATACAGTAACCATTAGATACAGTAACCATTAGATACAGTGCAGTAAGCATTCGATACAGTAACCATTAGATACAGTGCAGTAAGCATTAGATAGAGTGCAGTAAGCATTAGATAGAGTGCAGTAACCATTAGATGCAGTAACCATTAGAAACAGTACATTATGCATTAGATACAGTACAGTAAGCATTAGATACAGTGCAGTAAGCATTAGATACAGTGGCCATTAGATACAGTAACCATTAGGTACAGTAACCATTAGATACAGTGCAGTAACCATTAGATACAGTAACCATTAGATACAGTAACCATTAGATACAGTAACCATTAGATACAGTAACCATTAGATACAGGAACCGTTAGATACAGTACAGTACGCATTAGATACAGTAACCATTAGATACAGTAACCATTAGATACAGTGCAGTAACCATTAGAGACAGTGCAGGAACCATTAGATACAGTAACCATTAGATACAGTAAACATTAGATACAGTAACTATTAGATACAGTAAGCATTAGATACAGTGCAGTAAGCATTAGATACAGTAACCATTAGATACAGTTCAGTAAGCATGAGATACAGTACATTACGCATTAGATACAGTAACCATTAGATACAGTACATTACACATTAAAATACAGTAACCATTAGATACAGTAACCATTAGATACAGTACATTACGCATTAGATACAGTAACCATTAGATACAGTAACCATTAGATACAGTAACCATTAGATACAGTAACCATTAGATACAGTACATTATGCATTAGATACAGTAACCATTAGATACAGTAACCATTAGATACAGTACATTACGCATTAGATACAGTAACCATTAGATACAGTAACCATTAGATACAGTACATTACGCATTAGATACAGTACAGTAACCATTAGATACAGTAACCATTAGATACAGTAACCATTAGATACAGTAACCATTAGATACAGTACATTACGCATTCGATACAGTAACCATTAGATACAGTACATTACGCATTAGATACAGTAACCATTAGATACAGTAACCATTAGATACAGTACATTACACATTAGATACAGTACAGTAAGCATTAGATACAGTAACCATTAGATACAGTAACCATTAGATACAGTAACCATTAGATACAGTGCAGTAAGCATTAGATACAGTACAGTAAGCCTTAGATACAGTACCCATTAGATACAGTAAGCATTAGATACAGTAACCATTAGATACAGTAAGCATTAGATACAGTAACCATTAGATACAGTTACCATTAGATACAGTAAGCATTAGATACAGTAACCATTAGATACAGTACATTACGCATTAGATACAGTACATTACATATTAGAGACAGTAACCATTAGATACAGTACAGTAACCATTAGATACAGTAACCATTAGATACAGTACAGTAACCATTAGATACAGTACAGTAAGCATTAGATACAGTAACCATTAGATACAGTACAGTAACCATTAGATACAGTACAGTAAGCATTAGATACAGTAAGCATTAGATACAGTAACTATTAGATACAGTAACCATTAGATACAGTGCAGTAACCATTAGATACAGTAACCATTAGATACAGTAACCATTAGATACAGTAACTATTAGATACAGTAACCATTAGATACAGTAACCATTAGATACAGTAACCATTAGATACAGTGCAGTGAGCATTAGATACAGTAACCAATAGATACAGTGCAGTAAGCATTAGATACAGTTACCATTAGATACAGTACAGTAAGCATGAGACTTTCTAAGGTCTTCGAAAGCCAAGTCAACAAACGGATCATCGACCATTTCGAATCCCACCGTACCTTCTCCGCTATGCAATCTGGTTTCAGAGCTGGTCATGGGTGCACCTCAGCCACGCTCAAGGTTCTAAACGATATTATAACCGCCATCGATAAGAGACATTACTGTGCAGCCGTATTCATCGACCTGGCCAAGGCTTTCGACTCTGTCAATCATCGCATTCTTATTGGCAGACTCAACAGCCTTGGTTTCTCAAATGATTGCCTCACCTGGTTCACCAACTACTTCTCTGATAGAGTTCAGTCTCTATGGGGATGCCACAGGGTTCAATTCTCGGACCGACTCTCTTCTCTGTATACATCAATGATGTCGCACTTGCTGCTGGCTATTCTCTGATCCACCTCTACGCAGACGACACCATTCTGTATACTTCTGGCCCTTCTAACAACCCTCCAGACGAGCTTCAATGCCATACAACACTCCTTCGTTGGCCTCCAACTGCTCTTAAATGGAAGTAAAACTAAATGCATGCTCTTCAACCGATCGCTGCCCGCACAACAAATTGCAAATATCACTGAAGCTGGAGTCTTATATCTCCCTCACTAACTTTAAGCATCAGCTGTCAGAGCAGCTTACCGATCACTGCACCTGTACACAGACCATCTATAAATAGCCCATCCAACTACCTCATCCCCATATTGTTATTTTTTTTCCCTTTGCACCCCAGTATCTCTACTTACATTAATCTTCTGCACGTCTATCACTCCAGTGTTTAATTGCTAAATTGTCATTATTTTGCCACTATGGCCTATTTATTGCCTTACCACCCTAATCTTACTACATTTGCACACACTGTACATAGACTTTTGCTATTGTGTTATTGACTGTACGTTTGTTTATGTGTAACTCTGTGTTGTTGTTTTTGTCGCACTGCTTTGCTTTATCTTGGCCAGGTCGCAGTTGTAAATGAGAACTTGTTCTCAACTGGCCTACCTGGTTAAATAAAGGTGAAATAAAAAAAATAAAAAAAATAAATAAAAAGGACTCCCAATCACAGCCGGTTGTGATACAGCCTGGAAACGAACCAGGGTCTGTAGTAACGCCTCTAGCACTGAGATGCAGTGCCTTAGATCACTGCTCCACCTGGGAGCCCCAGTGCAGTAAGCTTTAGGTACAGTAAGCTTTAGATACAGTAAGCTTGAGATAGAGTGCAGTAAGGTTTAGATACAGTAAGCTTTACATACAGTAATATTTAGATACAGTAAGCTTGAGATACAGTAAGCTTGAGATAGAGTGCAGTAAGGTTTAGATACAGTAAGCTTTAGATACAGCAATCTTTAGATACAGTAAGCTTGAGATATAGTAAGCTTGAGATAGAGTGCAGTAATGTTTAGATACAGTAAGCTTTAGATACAGTAATCTTTAGATACAGTAAGCTTGAGATACAGTAAGCTTGAGATAGAGTGCAGTAAGGTTTAGATACAGTAAGCTTCAGATACAGTGCAGTAAGCATTAGATACAGTGCAGTAAGCATTAGACACAGTGCAGTAAGCATTAGATACAGTGCAGTAAGCATTAGACACAGTGCAGTAAGCATTAGATACAGTGCAGTAAGCTTCAGATACAGTGCAGTAAGCTTTAGATACAGTAAGCTTTAGATAGAGTGCAGTAAGCATCAGATACAGCAACCATTAGATACAGTGCAGTAAGCATTAGATACAGTGCAGTAAGCATTAGACACAGTGCAATAAGCATCAGATACAGTGCAGTAAGCATCAGATAGAGTGCAGTAAGCTTTAGAGCCATCAACAAAACCAAACAACCCAAAGCACGTGTCAAAAATGAAGCAAAGCTTTGAGAGCAACAGAAAGCTGTGGCTGCACTCGGCAGATAAACGAGCACTCGGCAGATAAACGAGCACTCGGCAGATAAACGAGCACTCGGCAGATAAACGAGCACTCGGCAGATAAACGAGCACTCGGCAGATAAACGAGCACTCGGCAGATAAACGAGCACTCGGCAGATAAACGAGCACTCGGCAGATAAACGAGCACTCGGCAGATAAACGAGCACGTACAGCTTGTTTGACGGTCTAGCCATGCAGGGCATTTACTGTACACTGGCTGGAGCATCGCTGGTGGAGGGGGGGGGGGGGCAGTGGTGGGGGGGGGGGGGGGGGGGGGGGGCAGTGGTGGTGGGGGGGGGGTGCAGCAGGTAGGAAGTGAAGGAGGAGGCAGCTTGTATTGTTTTACATACAGTACCATGGCTCGATATCCAGGCGATGGTTTGGTGTCAAATTGACCGTTGGCAAAGCTCGACTGTGACAGGTCGCTCCGGGCTTCGTCCAAGCCGCGCGACTCCTCTCTCTGTAGTGGTGCGTCGTGGGTAATCCGGTCCAAGTCTGTCGCCTCCTCACGTGACACACTGGCGACCTCTGACCTTTCATCTGTCTTTGTGATGACCACAGAGGAATACGGAGCTTCAGTCTTCTGAAGTGTGTTAACGTCTCTCATCTTCAGTGAGTTAATACCACCCAATTCGTCTTCAGTCTCAGTCTGGTTTAAGTTAAGTGTCTCGTTGCTGGTCTCCATAGACGTGGTCTTAGCATCTACCTCACCGCCAGTCTCTTCTTCATTCAAGGTGAATTGGGTATCGTTCTCCTTCGGTCGGGTCAGACCGTCTCCAACGTCATCCTCCTTGATGGAAAGACTCCCCCCTCCTTCATCCTGGTCGGTGAAGGTTGCGCCGTTATCCATCTGGTCACCGGCGTCCATCTTGTCTTCAGACTCCATTTCCCTCAGGATGATGAGTGTTCCTCTCTTGTCCAAGATGGCCGTAGAGACTTCCTGTCTGACTGTCCCGGGACTGATATTTAGCTCTGGAGACAACGGTGATTTCTTTCCTTCTCCGTCCTCTTTTTCTTCGTCCGTCTCTCTGTCCATCCTGGTGATGTCCTCCAAGGTGTCCTCCAGAGTCATCAGGCAACTCCCCTGTGCTCCAGCAGTCTCCGCCCCCACCATAAAATCACTAGGGTCCACCATGCCTGGCTTGTCTGTAGCCTATCAGGGAGAGACTTGGCTTACAGTGACCACACAGACAAAATGAGATACACAGAGACACACACAGAGACACACACACAGAAACACACAGAGACACACACAGGGACACACAGAGACACACAGAGAGACACACAGAGACACACACAGAGACACACAGACACACACAGAGACACACACAGAGACACACACAGAGACACACACAGAGACACACACAGAGACACACAGAGAGACACACAGACACAAGGACAGATGGAGACACAGACAGACAGACCTACATACTATACACATACTAGGTTGAGACTTAGCTACAGTGACCACACAGACACATGGAGTGACACGTACACACACGTACACACACACGGACTGTCTTACCTCAATGGCATTAGCTTGTACCTCCTGCTGCATCTCTTCCTCAGCAGCAGGAACCTCCTCTGGCTCCTACAGAGAAAACACAGTTATATATGATATAGAATACAGACAATACAACAGGCATTCAGTCTCCATGGGTTCGTGTTGTAAGTAGTATCCATGTAAGTGTCCGGTTCTGTTCTTCTGCAGCTTAATACCCCCTGACCATGTGGCCATTCCTTTTTTTTGTGTGTAGAAAACACGACCCGTCTAACTGCGCTCCTTAAAACACCCGCCCGCTTAACCCAGAAAGCTAGCTGCACCAATGTGTCAGAGGAAACACCGTTCAACTGGCGACCAGGTTCAGCCTGCAGGCACCCGGGCCGCCACAAGGAGTCGCTAGAGCGCGATGAGCCAAGTAACCCGGACGACGCCGGGCCAAACCTTCCCGTTACCCGGACGATGCCGGGCCAAACCCTCCAGTAACCCGGACGACGCTGGACCAAACCCTCCCGTAACCCGGACGACGCCGGGCCAAACCCTCCCGTTACCCGGACGACGCTGGGCCAAACCCTCCCGTAACCGGGACGACGCTGGGCCAAACCCTCCCGTAACCGGGACGACGCTGGGCCAAACCCTCCCGTAACCCGGACGACGCTGGGCCAAACCCTCCCGTAACCGGGACGACGCTGGGACAAATGAGCGCCGTTCTATGGGACTCCTGACCACGGCCAGTTGTGGCACAGCCCGGGAATGAACCCTGGTCTGTAGTAATGCCTCTAGCACTGCGATCTAGTGCTTTGGACCGCTGTGCCACTCGGTCCATTCCTGCTCATGCGGGGGGAAACTCAGGAACCCAGGACCCTCCATGCAGTTAGCTATTAGTCCAGCCTGGCTTTTTATGTCCTTCGTGTGCAGTGGTTCACTCCTTGGAGGGAGCGATAACAGTCCTCCTACCTGGGACCGTACTCCTGTCACAGCCAGGGTACCCATGCAGTTATCTAGTCCCACCCTACAGCTTATGTTCATCTTACGGATTTCCTCTGATTCTCTGAGAGAGAGAGAGAGTGCTGTATATCCATGCAGTGCACCACTACCCATTCAGTTATCTAAGCCACCCTCGCTCGTCTCTTACATCTGCTGGGGTGTGTACTGTCACACACACACACACACACACACACACACACACACACACACACCAGTCTTCTGAAGTGCTGCCATGGGATAAGAAAAGTATCTTCTCCTACCTAAGACCAGACTTCAGTCTGACTCGGTCCCAACCAGCCATGCGGTTATTCTTATACTCCCCCCTCTCTAGAACCTGGATCTTACTGGTGGGTCCTGTCGGGTGTCTAGTGGTTCAATCATAGGTGCCTCCTCCACTCCCCCGCTGTGGGAGCGTGCTGGAGAAGACGTGGACAGTCTCTTCAGTCCCGGGGCGTCAGCACCGCCTGGTATCTCTAGGAAGGAGCTGATGTCTCTCTGGTGCTTCGCCTTCTCCTCCAACTCTTCTGTGTCCTGAACCACCAACCAGAGAGCAGGATACAAGGACGTGAGGTGCTGGTCGACCAATAACCAAGCAGAATGCAAGCAGGCAGGGAGTAGGGTAGGTGGTTATTAGGCAGGCGGGACAAGGGTCGGGAGACTTTGTTTTGTGTTTTCTATTGAATCTTTGATTGTCTAAGATGTGGTGAAGATATATCTGACTAGTAGTTTATGTTTATTGAACATAATATTGTCGTCTTGTTTTGTTCTTCACAGCAGCAGAACGTCATGCTAAATGCATCATGTGTTTGGTTTTGTCGCCAACCTCTAACATGAGAAAAAACGCTCTCTCCTTTAATTCGCCTCATGAAACTGTACTGGGAAAACACCAGGGGATCCATAAGCAACATTATGTTGTGTCTAGTGCTTTATACCAGGCCTATACAGTACATAGTAGATAGAGGGTAGGTGAGTTTTGTCCTCTAAGGCTGTGGATCAAATAATGGTCAGAATCAACTCGTCCTTAGTTGCTACCAACATTTGTAGCCAACATGGCAACATAAAACACGCAACCTGATTCCTCAACAAAACTGCACCAACAGAAAATGAGATGTTATTGAATAATGCGCGACGTGGCCTCCTGATTGGTTGCATCACCGCCTGGTATGGCAACTGCTCGGCCCCTGACCGTGGGGGCACTACGGAGGGTAGTGAGTACGGCCCAGTACGTCACTGGGGCCAAGCTTCCTGCCATCCAGGACCTCTATACCAGGCGGTGTCAGAGGAAAGCCCTAAAAATTGTCAAAGACTCCAGCCACCCTAGTCATAGACTGTTCTCTCTGCTTCCGCACGGCAAGCGGTACCGGAGGGCCAAGTCTAGGTCCAAAAGGCTCCTTAACAGCTTCCACCCCCAAGCCATAAGACTGCTGAACAATTAATCAAATGGCCACCCAGACTATTTACATTGCCCCCCCCCCTCTCTTTACACCACTGCTACTCTCTGTTGTTGTCATCTATACATAGTGACTTTAATAACTCTACCTACATGTACATATTACCTCCATCACCTCGACTAACCAGACTACATAGTCTCTCTGTTATCATCTATACATAGTGACTTTAATAACTCTACCTACATGTACATATTACCTCCATTACCTCGACTAACCAGACAATATAGTCTCTCTGTTGTTGTCATCTATACATAGTGACTTTAATAACTCTACCTACACGTTCATATTACCTCCATTACCTCGACTAACCAGACTACATAGTGACTTTAATAACTCTACCTACATGTTCATATTACCTCCATCACCAAGACTAACCAGACTATATAGTCTCTCTGTTATCATCTACACATAGTGACTTTAATAACTCTACCTACATGTACATATTACCTCCATCACCTCGACTAACCAGACTATATAGTCTCTCTGTTGTTGTCATCTATACATAGTGACTTTAATAACTCTACCTTCATGTTCATATTACCTCCATCACCTCGACTAACCAGACTACATAGTCTCTCTGTTATCATCTATACATAGTGACTTTAATAACTCTACCTTCATGTTCATATTACCTCCATCACCTCGACTAACCAGACTACATAGTCTCTCTGTTGTTGTCATCTATACATAGTGACTTTAATAACTCTACCTTCATGTACATATTACCTCCATTACCTCGACTAACCAGACTACATAGTCTCTCTGTTGTTGTCATCTATACATAGTGACTTTAATAACTCTACCTACACGTTCATATTACCTCCATTACCTCGACTAACCAGACTACATAGTCTCTCTGTTATCATCTATACATAGTGACTTTAATAACTCTACCTACATGTACATATTACCTCCATTACCTCGACTAACCAGACAATATAGTCTCTCTGTTGTTATTTTACTGATGCTCTTTAATTATTTGTTACTTTTTATTTCTTGTTCTTATAATATATATTTTTTTAACTGCATTGTTGGTTAAAGGGCCCGCTCTACACCTGCGGGATTCGGTGCGAATGTGACTAATACCATTTTGATTTGATGTGGCCAAGCACAAACATCTAGATGTATGCATTTCAAACTGAACGATCGTTTAACTGAAACTCTAAGCCGTTGTGACAGTATGTATGTGGAGGCAGCAGCAGGCCATGCTGACAGGACAAGACGTAGGAGCTTATGGTCCATCATGTGAAGCAGAGAGCTGGACCACGTATATAGAGAGATGTCGCGGCTCCATCTATTGGCTCTGACCAGCAGTATCGCGCTGGTGGTCATGACGATGAAACACAGAGTACCTGCGTCTTCTTTTCAGAGTAGTCCTCCTCTGGCTCCGACTGACAGCAGAAAGAACGGACGACACAACAGAGAGAGGGAGGGAGGACCGTGGGGGAGGGAGGGCCGTGAGGGAGGGAGGACCGTTGGGGAGGGAGGGCCGTGGGGGAGAGAGGGAGGGCCATTGGGGAGAGAGGGAGGGCCGTGGGGGAGGGAGGGAGGGCACAGTAGAGGGAGGGAGGGCCGTGAGGGAGGGATGGTCGTGGGGGAGGGAGGGAGGGAGGGAGGGAGGGAGGGAGGGAGGGAGGGAGGGAGGGAGGGAGGGAGGTGAGGACAGAGTAGAGAGAGGTAAGGAGTTGAGGACAGCATAGAGGTAGGGCAAGGAGGGAGGTGAGGACACAGTAGAGAGGTAGGGAGGGAGGTGAGGACACAGTAAAGAGGTAGGGAGGGAGGTGAGGGTAGGGAGGTGAAGGGAAGGAGGGAGGTAAGGACACAGTAAAGGGAGGGAAGGAGGACACAACAGAGGGAAGGAGGGAAGGAGACAGGGTCAGGTACAGAATCAGGAAACCCTGAGCTACTAGTCCTTCACATAAATATATTAACAACATGCAGACTTAAACCCAATATATATCTGCTGCTTTGCAGAAAGTAGACTAATCCACTATACTGAAAAGCATGCACCCCTAGAGCATCTAAAATAAAAATTCATTGTAAATACAAGAAATAAACAGCTTCAGTATCGGCTCTTCACAGCCTCAACGACCCCCGTTTGACTGAAAACTTTCATGCTTCTAGACTCCGGACTGGGATCTTCTCCTGGATATACCTACTAACCTCGGAGGCCGTGGTTTCCCCGTCCAAGTCAAAGTCAGTTTGCTCGCTGTCCGTCTTGTTATTGAAAACAGACAGCGGAACCAATCAGAAAGCAGGGAATGAGAGAGAGAAGCAGTACAAACGTTGAGTATTCCTCCTTAACAGTGACAGTCACAATCATGAATGGAGAGAAGGGTTGGATGCATTGGGAAATACATAGAGGTCGCTATATATGCTTTACAAAAAAAACTACAAAGATAAAGCTATGCAAAAAAAAGAAGAAGAGATAAGCAAGATTAATTTGTAAACAGACAGAGGAAGTAGAAACTGTTAGCGTTGAACAGACAGAGGAAGTAGAAACCGTTAAAGTTGAACAGACAGAGGAAGTAGAAACTGTTAGCGTTGAACAGACAGAGGAAGTAGAAACTGTTAGTGTTGAACAGACAGAGGAAGTAGAAACTGTTAGCGTTGAACAGACAGAGGAAGTAGAAACTGTTAACGGTGAACGGTGACGTAGTGGTTTAAGGCCTTCTATAGTAGAGTTACTGATGTAGTAGTGGTTTAAGGCCTACTATAGTAGAGTTACTGATGTAGTAGTGGTTTAAGGCCTTCTATAGTAGAGTTACTGATGTAGTAGTGGATTAGGGCCTACTATAGTAGAGTTACTGATGTAATAGTGGGTTAAGGCCTACTATAGTAGAGTTACTGATGTAATAGTGGGTTAAGGCCTACTATAGTAGAGTTACTGATGTAGTAGTGGTTTAAGGCCTACTATAGTAGAGTTACTGATGTAGTAGTGGTTTAAGGCCTACTATAGTAGAGTTACTGATGTAGTAGTGGTTTAAGGCCTACTATAGTAGAGTTACTGATGTAGTAGTGGTTTAAGGACTACTATAGTAGAGTTACTGATGTAGTAGTGGTTTAAGGCCTACTATAGTAGAGTTACTGATGTAGTAGTGGTTTAAGGCCTACTATAGTAGAGTTACTGATGTAGTAGTGGTTTAAGGCCTTCTATAGTAGAGTTACTGATGTAGTAGTGGTTTAAGGCCTACTATAGTAGAGTTACTGATGTAGTAGTGGTTTAAGGCCTTCTATAGTAGAGTTACTGATGTAGTAGTGGATTAGGGCCTACTATAGTAGAGTTACTGATGTAATAGTGGGTTAAGGCCTACTATAGTAGAGTTACTGATGTAATAGTGGGTTAAGGCCTACTATAGTAGAGTTACTGATGTAGTAGTGGTTTAAGGCCTACTATAGTAGAGTTACTGATGTAGTAGTGGTTTAAGGCCTACTATAGTAGAGTTACTGATGTAGTAGTGGTTTAAGGCCTACTATAGTAGAGTTACTGATGTAGTAGTGGTTTAAGGACTACTATAGTAGAGTTACTGATGTAGTAGTGGTTTAAGGCCTACTATAGTAGAGTTACTGATGTAGTAGTGGTTTAAGGCCTACTATAGTAGAGTTACTGATGTAGTAGTGGTTTAAGGCCTACTATAGTAGAGTGGGACATATTGGAGTGCCAACAAAGAAGCTCGTCAAAGGTAATGAATGTTTTATATTTTATTTCTGCGTTTTGTGTAGCGCCGGCTACGCTAATTATGTTGTTTACGTCCCCTTACCGACAGTAATCAGAAAATCCAATGTCCACAGATAACTGTTTAGGATTCACTCTATCTAGAGTTCTCTACAGGTCAGACAGGCTTCAGTGGAGCTGTTACTAGGAAGGCTATCGTTGCCTTTCCTTAGACCAAGGCACCAATACAATTCAGAGGACATATTTTTTTCTACCAGCCTTTTGAGTTTAAGATTCATCCAACTCAGAGATGAGTTGAGACCAAACTGCTGAACCCTGGACATTGATACGGGCACTCTTTAATACACACCAAACTAACCTCATTACGGCTAACCTCATTACGGCTAACCTCATTACGGCTAACCTCATTACGGCTAACCTCATTACGGCTAACCTCATTACGGCTAATCTCATTACGGCTAACCTCTTT
>NC_143029.1:89912500-89932500 GCF_057628025.1 Oncorhynchus mykiss | reverse complement strand
TTAGGATATGCTATAGGTCAGGTCCTACTGATGTGATTAGCATATGCTATAGGTCAGGTCCTATTGATGTGATATGCTATAGGTCAGGTCCTATTGATGTGATATGCTATAGGTCAGGTCCTATTGATGTGATATGCCATAGGTCAGGTCCTATTAATGTGATATGCTATAGGTCAGGTCCTATTGATGTGATATGCTATAGGTCAGGTCCCATTAATGTGATATGCTATAGGTCAGGTCCTATTGATGTGATATGCTATAGGTCAGGTCCTATTGATGTGATATGCTATAGGTCAGGTCCTACTGATGTGATTAGGATATGCTATAGGTCAGGTCCTATTGATGTGATATGCTATAGGTCAGGTTCTATTGATGTGATATGCTATAGGTCAGGTCCTATTGATGTGATAAGGATATGCTATTGGTCAGATCCTATTGATGTGATTAGGATATGCTATAGGTCAGGTCCTATTGATGTGATATGCTATAGGTCAGGTCCTATTGATGTGATATGCTATAGGTCAGGTCCTATTGATTTGATATGATATAGGTCAGGTCCTATTAATGTGATATGCTATAGGTCAGGTCCTATTGATGTGATTAGGATATAGGTCAGGTCCTATTGATGTGCTATGATATAGGTCAGGTCCTATTGATGTGATATGCTATAGGTCAGGTCCTATTGATGTGATTAGGATATAGGTCAGGTCTTATTGATGTGATATGCTATAGGTCAGGTCCTATTGATGTGATTAGGATATGCTATAGGTCAGGTCCTACTGATGTGATTAGGATATGCTATAGGTCAGGTCCTATTGATGTGATATGCTATAGGTCAGGTCCTATTGATGTGATTAGGATATGCTATAGGTCAGGTCCTATTGATGTGATATGCTATAGGTCAGGTCCTATTGATGTGATATGCTATAGGTCAGGTCCTATTGATGTGATATGCTATAGGTCAGGTCCTATTGATGTGATTAGGATATAGGTCAGGTCCTATTGATGTGCTATGATATAGGTCAGGTCCTATTGATGTGATATGCTATAGGTCAGGTCCTATTGATGTGATATGCTATAGGTCAGGTCCTATTGATGTGATTAGGATACACTATAGTTCAGGTCCTATTGATGTGATATGCCATAGGTCAGGTCCTATTGATTTGATATGCTATAGGTCAGGTCCTATTGATTTGATATGCTATAGGTCAGGTCCTATTGATGTGATATGCTATAGGTCAGGTCCTATTGATGTGATATGCTTTAGGTCAGGTCCTATTGATGTGATTAGGATATGCTATAGGTCAGGTCCTATTGATGTGATATGCTTTAGGTCAGGTCCTATTGATGTGATTAGGATATGCTATAGGTCAGGTCCTATTGATGTGATATGCTATAAGTCAGGTACTATTGATGTGATTAGGATATGCTTTAGGTCAGGTCCTATTGATGTGATTAGGATATGCTATAGGTCAGGTCCTATTGATGTGATATGCTATAAGTCAGGTACTATTGATGTGATTAGGATATGCTTTAGGTCAGGTCCTATTGATGTGATTAGGATATGCTAAAGGTCAGGTCCTATTGATGTGATTAGGATATGCTATAGGTCAGGTCCTATTGATGTGATTAGGATATGCTATAGGTCAGGTACTATTGATGTGATATGCTATAAGTCAGGTACTATTGATGTGATTAGGATATGCTTTAGGTCAGGTCCTATTGATGTGATTAGGATATGCTTTAGGTCAGGTCCTATTGATGTGATTAGGATATGCTATAGGTCAGGTCCTATTGATGTGATATGCTTATAGGTCAGGTCCTTTTGATGTGATTAGGATATGCTATAGGTCAGGTACTATTGATGTGATTAGGATATGCTATAGGTCAGGTACTATTGATGTGATATGCTATAGGTCAGGTCCTATTGATGTGATTAGGATATGCTATAGGTCAGGTCCTATTGATGTGATATGCTATAGGTCAGGTCCTATTGATGTGATTAGGATATGCTATAGGTCAGGTCCTATTGATGTGATATGCTATAGGTCAGGTCCTATTGATGTGATATGCTATAGGTCAGGTCCTATTGATGTGATTAGGATATGCTATAGGTCAGGTCCTATTGATGTGATTAGGATATGCTATAGGTCAGGTCCTATTGATGTGATTAGGATATGCTATAGGTCAGGTCCTATTGATGTGATATGCTATAGGTCAGGTCCTATTGATGTGATATGCTACAGGTCAGGTCCTATTGATGTGATATGCTATAGGTCAGGTCCTATTGATGTGATATGCTATAGGTCAGGTCCTATTGATGTGATTAGGATATGCTATAGGTCAGGTCCTATTGATGTGATTAGGATATGCTATAGGTCAGGTCCTATTGATGTGATTAGGATATGCTATAGGTCAGGTACTATTGATGTGATATGCTATAGGTCAGGTCCTATTGATGTGATTAGGATATGCTATAGGTCAGGTCCTATTGATGTGATATGCTATAGGTCAGGTCCTATTGATGTGATTAGGATATGCTATAGGTCAGGTCCTATTGATGTGATTAGGATATGCTATCGGTCAGGTCCTATTGATGTTATATGCTATAGGTCAGGTCCTATTGATTTGATATGATATAGGTCAGGTCCTATTGATGTAATATGATGTAGGTCAGGTCCTATTGATGTGATATGCTATAGGTCAGGTCCTATTGATGTGATATGCTATAGGTCAGGTCTTATTGATGTGATATGCTATAGGTCAGGTCTTATTGATGTGATATGCTATAGGTCAGGTCCTATTGATGTGATATGCTATAGGTCAGGTCCTATTGATGTGATATGCTATAGGTCAGGTCCTATTGATGTGATTAGAATATGCTATAGGTCAGGTCCTATTGATGTGATATGCTATAGGTGAGGTCCTATTGATGTTATATGCTATAGGTCAGGTCCTATTGGCGTGATATGCTATAGGTCTGGTCCTATTGATGTGATATGCTATAGGTCAGGTCCTATTGATGTGATTAGGATATGCTATAGGTCAGGTCCTATTGATGTGATATGCTATAGGTTCAGGTCCTATTGATGTGATATGCTGTAGGTCTGGTCCTATTGATGTGATATGCTATAGGTCAGGTCCTATTGATGTGATATGCTATAGGTCAGGTCCTATTGGTGTGATATGCTATAGGTCAGGTCCTATTGATGTGATATGCTATAGGTCAGGTCCTATTGATGTGATTAGGATATGCTATAGGTCAGGTCCTATTGATGTGATATGCTATAGGTCAGGTCCTATTGATGTGATATGCTGTAGGTCTGGTCCTATTGATGTGATATGCTATAGGTCAGGTCCAATTGATGTGATTAGGATATGCTATAGGTCAGGTCCAATTGATGTGATTAGGATATGCTATAGGTCAGGTCCTATTGATGTGATTAGGATATGCTATAGGTCAGGTTCAATTGATGTGATTATGATATGCTATAGGTCAGGTCCTATTGATGTGATTAGGATATGCTATAGGTCAGGTCCTATTGATGTGATTAGGATATGCTATAGGTCAGGTCCTATTGATGTGATTAGGATATGCTATAGGTCAGATCCTATTGATATGATATGCTATAGGTCAGGTCCTATTGATGTGATATGCTATAGGTCAGGTCCTATTGATGTGATTAGGATATGCTATAGGTCAGGTCCTATTGATGTGATATGCTATAGGTCAGGTCCTATTGATGTGATATGCTATAGGTCAGGTCCTATTGATGTGATATGCTATAGGTCAGGTCCAATTGATGTGATATGCTATAGGTCAGGTCCTATTGATGTGATATGCTATAGGTCAGGTCCTATTGATGTGATATGCTATAGGTCAGGTCCTATTGATGTGATATGCTATAGGTCAGGTCCTATTGATGTGATTAGGATATGCTATAGGTCAGGTCCTATTGATGTGATTAGGATATGCTATAGGTCAGATCCTATTGATGTGATTAGAATATGCTATAGGTCAGGTCCTATTGATGTGATTAGGATATGCTATAGGTCAGATCCTATTGATGTGATATGCTATAGGTCAGGTCCTATTGATGTGATTAGGATATGCTATAGGTCAGGTCCTATTGATGTGATATGCTATAGGTCAGGTCCTATTGATGTGATTAGGATATGCTATAGGTCAGGTCCTATTGATGTGATATGCTATAGGTCAGGTCCTATTGATGTGATTAGGATATGCTATAGGTCAGGTCCTATTGATGTGATATGATATAGGTCAAGTCCTATTGATGTGATATGCTATAGGTCAGGTCCTATTGATGTGATATGCTATCGGTCAGGTCCTATTGATGTGATATGCTGTAGGTCAGGTCCTATTGATGTTATATGCTATAGGTCAGGTCCTATTGATGTGATATGCTATAGGTCAGGTCCTATTGATGTGATATGCCATAGGTCAGGTCCTATTGATGTTATATGCTATAGGTCAGGTCCAAATTGATGTTATATGCTATAGGTCAGGTCCTATTGATGTGATTAGGATATGCTATAGGTCAAGTCCTATTGATGTGATATGCTATAGGTCAGGTCCTATTGATGTGATATGCTATCGGTCAGGTCCTATTGATGTGATATGCCATAGGTCAGGTCCTATTGATGTGATATGCTATAGGTCAGGTACTATTGATGTGATTAGAATATGCTATAGGTCAGGTCCTATTGATGTGATATGCTATAGGTCAGGTCCTATTGATGTGATATGCTATAGGTCAGGTCCTATTGATGTGATATGCTTTAGGTCAGGTCCTATTGATGTGATTAGGATTTGCTATAGGTCAGGTACTATTGATGTGATATGCTATAGTTCAGGTCGTATTGATGTGATTAGGATATGCTATAGGTCAGGTACTATTGATGTGATTAGGATATGCTATAGGTCAGGTCCTATTGATGTGATATGCTATAGGTCAGGTCCTATTGATGTGATATGCTATAGGTCAGGTCCTACTGATGTGATATGCTATAGGTCAGGTCCTATTGATGTGATATGCTTTAGGTCAGGTCCTATTGATGTGATATGCTATAGGTCAAGTCCTATTGATGTGATATGCTTTAGGTCAGGTCCTATTGATGTGATTAGGATATGCTATAGGTCAGGTACTATTGATGTGATATGCTATAGGTCAGGTCCTATTGATGTGATTAGGATATGCTATAGGTCAGATCCTATTGATGTGATATGCTATAGGTCAGGTCCTATTGATGTGATTAGGATATGCTATACGTCAGGTCCTATTGATGTGATTAGGATATGCTATAGGTCAGATCCTATTGATGTGATATGCTATAGGTCAGGTCCTATTGATGTGATATGCTATAGGTCAGGTCCTATTGATGTGATATGCTATAGGTCAGGTCCTATTAATGTGATATGCTATAGGTCAGGTCCAATTGATGTGATATGCTATAGGTCAGGTCCTATTGATGTGATATGCTTTAGGTCAGGTCCTATTAATGTGATTAGGATACGCTATAGGTCAGTTCCTATTGATGTGATTCGGATATGCTATAGGTCAGGTCCTATTGATGTGATATGCCATAGGTCAGGTCCTATTGATGTGATTAGGATATGCTATAGGTCAGATCCTATTGATGTGATATGCCATAGGTCAGGTCCTATTGATGTGATTAGGATATGCTATAGGTCAGGTCCTATTGATGTGATATGCCATAGGTCAGGTCCTATTGATGTGATATGCTATAGGTCAGGTCCTATTGATGTGATTAGGATATGCTATAGGTCAGGTCCTATTGATGTGATATGCCATAGGTCAGGTCCTATTGATGTGATATGCTATAGGTCAGGTCCTATTGATGTGATTAGGATATGCAATAGGTCAGATCCTATTGATGTGATTAGGATATGCTATAGGTCAGTTCCTATTGATGTGATTCGGATATGCTATAGGTCAGGTCCTATTGATGTGATATGCTATAGGTCAGGTCCTATTGATGTGATATGCCATAGGTCAGGTCCTATTGATGTGATTAGGATATGCTATAGGTCACGTCCTATTGATGTGATTAGGATATGCTATAGGTCAGATCCTATTGATGTGATATGCTATAGGTCAGGTCCTATTGATGTGATATGCTATAGGTCAGGTCCTATTGATGTGATTAGGATATGCTATAGGTCAGGTCCTATTGATGTGATATGCTATAGGTCAGGTCCTATTGATGTGATATGCTATAGGTCAGGTCCTATTGATGTGATATGATATAGGTCAAGTCCTATTGATGTGATATGCTATAGGTCAGGTCCTATTGATGTGATATGCTATCGGTCAGGTCCTATTGATGTGATATGCTATAGGTCAGGTCCTATTGATGTGATATGATATAGGTCAAGTCCTATTGATGTGATATGCTGTAGGTCAGGTCCTATTGATGTTATATGCTATAGGTCAGGTCCAAATTGATGTGATATGCTTTAGGTCAGGTCCTATTGATGTGATATGCTATAGTTCAGGTCCTATTGATGTGATATGATATAGGTCAAGTCCTATTGATGTGATATGCTGTAGGTCAGGTCCTATTGATGTTATATGATATAGGTCAAGTCCTATTGATGTGATATGCTGTAGGTCAGGTCCTATTGATGTGATATGCTATAGGTCAGGTCCTATTAATGTGATTAGGATATGCTATAGGTCAGGTCCTATTGATGTGATTAGGATATGCTATAGGCCAGATCCTATTGATCTGATTAGGATTTTCTATAGGTCAAGTCCTATTGATGTGATATGCTATAGGTCAGGTCCTATTGATGTGATCAGGATATGCTATAGGTCAGGTCCTATTGATGTGATATGCTATAGGTCAGGTCCTGTTGATGTGATATGCTATAGGTCAGGTCCTATTGATGTCATATGCTATAGGTCAGGTCCTATTGATGTGATATGCTATAGGTCAGGTCCTATTGAAGTGATTAGGATATGCTATAGGTCAGGTCCTATTGATGTGATACGCTATAGGTCAGGTACTATTGATGTGATTAGGATATGCTTTAGGTCAGTTCCTATTGATGTGATTAGGATATGCTATAGGTCAGGTCCTATTGATGTGATTAGGATATGCTATAGGTCAGGTCCTATTGATGTGATTAGGATATGCTATAGGTCAGGTCCTATTGATGTGATATGCTATAGTTCAGGTCCTATTGATGTGATTAGGATATGCTATAGGTCAGGTCCTATTGATGTGATTAGGATATGCTATAGGCCAGGTCCTATTGATCTGATTAGGATTTTCTATAGGTCAGGTCCTATTGATGTGATATGCTATATGTCAGGTCCTATTGATGTGATATGCTATAGGTCAGGTCCTATTGATGTGATTAGGATATGCTATAGGTCAGGTACTATTGATGTGATTAGGATATGCTTTAGGTCAGGTCCTATTGATGTGATTAGGATATGCTATAGGTCAGGTCCTATTGATGTGATTAGAATATGCTATAGGTCAGGTCCTATTGATGTGATTAGGATATGCTATAGGTCAGATCCTATTGACGTGATATGCTATCGGTCAGGTCCTATTGATGTGATATGCTATAGGTCAGATCCTATTGACGTGATATGCTATAGGTCAGGTCCTATTGATGTGATTAGGATATGCTATAGGTCAGGTCCTATTGATGTGATTAGGATATGCTATAGGTCAGATCCTATTGACGTGATATGCTATAGGTCAGGTCCTATTGACGTGATATGCTATAGGTCAGATCCTATTGACGTGATATGATATAGGTCAGGTCCTATTGATGTGATATGCTATAGGTCAGATCCTATTGACGTGATATGCTATAGGTCAGGTCCTATTGATGTGATATGCTATAGGTCAGATCCTATTGACGTGATATGCTATAGGTCAGGTCCTATTGACGTGATATGCTATAGGTCAGATCCTATTGATGTGATATGCTATAGGTCAGGTCCTATTGATGTGATATGATATAGGTCAAGTCCTATTGATGTGATATGCTATAGGTCAGGTCCTATTGATGTGATATGCTATCGGTCAGGTCCTATTGATGTGATATGCTATAGGTCAGGTCCTATTGATGTGATATGATATAGGTCAAGTCCTATTGATGTGATATGCTGTAGGTCAGGTCCTATTGATGTTATATGCTATAGGTCAGGTCCAAATTGATGTGATATGCTTTAGGTCAGGTCCTATTGATGTGATATGCTATAGTTCAGGTCCTATTGATGTGATATGATATAGGTCAAGTCCTATTGATGTGATATGCTGTAGGTCAGGTCCTATTGATGTTATATGATATAGGTCAAGTCCTATTGATGTGATATGCTGTAGGTCAGGTCCTATTGATGTGATATGCTATAGGTCAGGTCCTATTAATGTGATTAGGATATGCTATAGGTCAGGTCCTATTGATGTGATTAGGATATGCTATAGGCCAGATCCTATTGATCTGATTAGGATTTTCTATAGGTCAAGTCCTATTGATGTGATATGCTATAGGTCAGGTCCTATTGATGTGATCAGGATATGCTATAGGTCAGGTCCTATTGATGTGATATGCTATAGGTCAGGTCCTGTTGATGTGATATGCTATAGGTCAGGTCCTATTGATGTCATATGCTATAGGTCAGGTCCTATTGATGTGATATGCTATAGGTCAGGTCCTATTGATGTGATACGCTATAGGTCAGGTCCTATTGATGTGATATGCTATAGGTCAGGTCCTATTGAAGTGATTAGGATATGCTATAGGTCAGGTACTATTGATGTGATTAGGATATGCTTTAGGTCAGGTACTATTGATGTGATTAGAATATGCTATAGGTCAGGTCCTGTTGATGTGATATGCTATAGGTCAGGTCCTATTGATGTGATATGCTTTAGGTCAGGTCCTATTGATGTGATTAGGATATGCTATAGGTCAGGTCCTATTGATGTGATATGCTAAAGGTCAGGTCCTATTGATGTGATATGCTATAGGTCAGGTCCTATTGATGTGATATGCTATAGGTCAGGTCCTATTGATGTGATTAGGATACGCTATAGGTCAGTTCCTATTGATGTGATATGCTATAGGTCAGGTCCTATTGATGTGATTAGGATATGCTATAGGTCAGGTCCTATTGATGTGATTAGGATATGCTATAGGTCAGGTCCTATTGATGTGATATGCTATAGGTCAGGTCCTATTGATGTGATTAGGATATGCTATAGGTCAGGTCCTATTGATGTGATTAGGATATGCTATAGGCCAGGTCCTATTGATCTGATTAGGATTTTCTATAGGTCAGGTCCTATTGATGTGATATGCTATATGTCAGGTCCTATTGATGTGATATGCTATAGGTCAGGTCCTATTGATGTGATTAGGATATGCTATAGGTCAGGTACTATTGATGTGATTAGGATATGCTTTAGGTCAGGTCCTATTGATGTGATTAGGATATGCTATAGGTCAGGTCCTATTGATGTGAGTAGAATATGCTATAGGTCAGGTCCTATTGATGTGATATGCTATAGGTCAGATCCTATTGACGTGATATGCTATCGGTCAGGTCCTATTGATGTGATATGCTATAGGTCAGATCCTATTGACGTGATATGCTATAGGTCAGGTCCTATTGATGTGATTAGGATATGCTATAGGTCAGGTCCTATTGATGTGATTAGGATATGCTATAGGTCAGATCCTATTGACGTGATATGCTATAGGTCAGGTCCTATTGACGTGATATGCTATAGGTCAGATCCTATTGACGTGATATGATATAGGTCAGGTCCTATTGATGTGATATGCTATAGGTCAGATCCTATTGACGTGATATGCTATAGGTCAGGTCCTATTGATGTGATATGCTATAGGTCAGATCCTATTGACGTGATATGCTATAGGTCAGGTCCTATTGACGTGATATGCTATAGGTCAGATCCTATTGACGTGATATGATATAGGTCAGGTCCTATTGCTGTGATATGCTATAGGTCAGATCCTATTGACGTGATATGCTATAGGTCAGGTCCTATTGATGTGATATGCTATAGGTCAGATCCTATTGACGTGATATGCTATAGGTCAGGTCCTATTGATGTGATATGCTATAGGTCAGGTCCTATTTATGTGATATGCTATAGGTCAGGTCCTATTGATGTGATATGATATGGGTCAGGTCCTATTGATGTGATATGCTATAGGTCAGGTCCTATTGATGTGATATGCTATAGGTCAGGTCCTATTGATGTGATGTGCTATAGGTCAGGTCCTATTGATGTGATTAGGATATGCTATAGGCCAGGTCCTATTGATGTGATTAGGATTTTCTATAGGTCAGGTCCTATTGATGTGATATGCTATAGGTCAGGTCCTATTGATGTGATAAGGATATGCTATAGGTCAGATCCTATTGATGTGATATGCTATAGGTCAGGTCCTATTGATGTGATATGCTATAGGTCAGGTCCTATTGATGTGATATGATATAGGTCAAGTCCTATTGATGTGATATGCTGTAGGTCAGGTCCTATTGATGTTATATGCTATAGGTCAAGTCCAAATTGATGTGATATGCTATAGGTCAGGTCCTATTGATGTGATTAGGATATGCTATAGGTCAGGTCCTATTGATGTGATTAAGATATGCTATAGGTCAGGTCCTATTGATGTGATTAGGATATGCTATAGGTCAGGTCCTATTGATGTGATTAGGATATGCTATAGGTCAGATCCTATTGATGTGATTAGGATATGCTATAGGTCAGGTCCTATTGATGTGATATGCTATAGGTCAGGTCCTATTGATGTGATTAGGATATGCTATAGGTCAGATCCTATTGATGTGATATGCTATAGGTCAGGTCCTATTGATGTGATTAGGATATGCTATAGGTCAGGTACTATTGATTTGATATGCTATAGGTCAGGTCCTATTGATGTGATATGCTATAGGTCAGGTCCTATAGATGTGATATGCTATAGGTCAGGTCTTATTGATGTGATTAGGATATGCTATAGGTCAGGTACTATTGATTTGATATGCTATAGGTCAGGTCCTATTGATGTGATATGCTATAGGTCAGGTCCTATTGATGTGATTAGGATATGCTATAGGTCAGATCCTATTGATGTGATTAGGATATGCTATAGGTCAGATCCTATTGATGTGATATGCTATAGGTCAGGTCCAAATTGATGTGATATGCTATAGGTCAGGTCCTATTGATGTGATATGATATAGGTCAAGTCCTATTGATGTGATATGCTGTAGGTCAGGTCCTATTGATGTGATTAGGATATGCTATAGGTCAGGTCCTATTGATGTGATTAGGATATGCTATAGGTCAGGTCCTATTGATGTGATTAGGATATGCTATAGGTCAGGTCCTATTGATGTGACATAATATAGGTCAGGTCCTATTGATGTGATATGATATAGGGCAGGTCCTATTGATGTGATTAGGATATGCTATAGGTCAGATCCTATTGATGTGATATGCTATAGGTCAGGTCCAAATTGATGTGATATGCTATAGGTCAGGTCCTATTGATGTGATATGATATAGGTCAAGTCCTATTGATGTGATATGCTATAGCTCAGGTCCTATTGATGTGATTAGGATATGCTATAGGTCAGATCCTATTGATGTGATATGCTATAGATCAGGTCCTATTGATGTGATTAGGATATGCTATAGGTCAGATCCTATTGATGTGATATGCTATAGGTCAGGTCCTATTGATTTGATATGCTATAGGTCAGATCCTATTGATGTGATTAGGATATGCTATAGGTCAGATCCTATTGATGTGATATGCTATAGGTCAGGTCCTATTGATTTGATATGCTATAGGTCAGGTCCTATTGATGTTATATGCTATAGGTCAAGTCCAAATTGATGTGATATGCTATAGGTCAGGTCCTATTGATGTGATTAGGATATGCTATAGGTCAGGTCCTATTGATGTGATTAGGATATGCTATAGGCCAGGTCCTATTGATCTGATTAGGATTTTCTATAGGTCAGGTCCTATTGATGTGATATGCTATAGGTCAGGTCCTGTTGATGTGATATGCTATAGGTCAGGTCCTATTGATGTCATATGCTATAGGTCAGGTCCTATTGATGTGATATGCTTTAGGTCAGGTCCTATTGATGTGATATGCTATAGGTCAGGTCCTATTGATGTGATACGCTATAGGTCAGGTCCTATTGATGTGATATGCTATAGGTCAGGTCCTATTGATGTGATATGCTATAGGTCAGGTCCTATTGATGTGATTAGGATATGCTATAGGTCAGGTCCTATTGATGTGATTAGGATATGCTATAGGTCAGGTCCTATTGATGTGATATGCTTTAGGTCAGGTCCTATTGATGTGATATGCTATAGGTCAAGTCCTATTGATGTGATATGCTATAGGTCAGGTACTATTGATGTGATTAGAATATGCTATAGGTCAGGTCCTATTGATGTGATATGCTATAGGTCAGGTCCTATTGATGTGATATGCTATAGGTCAGGTCCTATTGATGTGATATGCTATAGGTCAGGTCCTATTGATGTGATATGCTTTAGGTCAGGTCCTATTGATGTGATTAGGATACGCTATAGGTCAGTTCCTATTGATGTGATATGCTATAGGTCAGGTCCTATTGATGTGATATGCTATAGGTCAGGTCCTATTGATGTGATATGCTATAGGTCAGGTCCTATTGATGTGATATGCTATAGGTCAGGTCCTATTGATGTGATTAGGATATGCTATAGGTCAGGTCCTATTGATGTGATTAGGATATGCTATAGGTCAGGTACTATTGATGTGATATGCTATAGGTCAGGTCCTATTGATGTGATTAGGATATGCTATAGGTCAGGTCCTATTGATGTGATTAGGATATGCTATAGGTCAGGTACTATTGATGTGATATGCTATAGGTCAGGTCCTATTGATGTGATTAGGATATGCTATATGTCAGGTCCTATTGATGTGATATGCTATAGGTCAGGTCCTATTGATGTGATTAGGATATGTTATAGGTAAGGTCCTATTGACGTGATTTGCTATAGGTCAGGTCCTATTGACGTGATATGCTATAGGTCAGATCCTATTGACGTGACATGATATAGGTCAGGTCCTATTGATGTGATATGCTATAGGTCAGGTCCTATTGATGTGATATGCTATAGGTCAGATCCTATTGACGTGATATGCTATAGGTCAGGTCCTATTGATGTGATATGCTATAGGTCAGGTCCTATTTATGTGATATGCTATAGGTCAGGTCCTATTGATGTGATATGATATAGGTCAGGTCCTATTGATGTGATATGCTATAGGTCAGGTCCTATTGATTTGACATGCTATAGGTCAGGTCCTATTGATGTGATATGCTATAGGTCAGGTCCTATTGATGTGATATGCTATAGGTCAGGTCCTATTGATGTGATATGCTATAGGTCAGGTCCTATTGATGTGATTAGGATATGCTATAGGTCAGGTACTATTGATGTGATATGCTATAGGTCAGGTCCTATTGATGTGATATGCTATAGGTCAGGTCCTATTGATGTGATTAGGATATGCTATAGGTCAGGTCCTGTTGATGTGATATGCTATAGGTCAGGTCCTATTGATGTGATATGCTATAGGTCAGGTCCTATTGATGTGATATGCTATAGGTCAGGTCCTATTGATGTCATATGCTATAGGTCAGGTCCTATTGATGTGATATGCTATAGGTCAGGTCCTATTGATGTGATATGCTATAGGTCAGGTCCTATTGATGTGATATGCTATAGGTCAGGTCCTATTGATGTGATATGCTATAGGTCAGGTCCTATTGATGTCATATGCTATAGGTCAGGTCCTATTGATGTGATATGCTATAGGTCAGGTCCTATTGATGTGATATGCTATAGGTCAGGTCCTATTGATGTGATACGCTATAGGTCAGGTCCTATTGATGTGATATGCTATAGGTCAGGTCCTATTGATGTGATATGCTATAGGTCAGGTCCTATTGATGTGATTAGGATATGCTATAGGTCAGGTTCTATTGATGTGATTAGGATATGCTATAGGTCAGGTACTATTGATGTGATTAGGATATGCTATAGGTCAGGTCCTATTGATGTGATATGCTATAGGTCAGGTCCTATTGATGTGATATGCTATAGGTCAGGTCCTATTGATGTGATATGCTATAGGTCAGGTCCTATTGATGTGATATGCTATAGGTCAGGTACTATTGATGTGATTAGAATATGCTATAGGTCAGGTCCTATTGATGTGATATGCTATAGGTCAGGTCCTATTGATGTAATATGCTATAGGTCAGGTCCTATTGATGTGATATGCTATAGGTCAGGTCCTATTGATGTGATATGCTTTAGGTCAGGTCCGATTGATGTGATATGCTGTAGGTCAGGTCCTATTGATGTTATATGCTATAGGTCAGGTCCAAATTGATGTGATATGCTATAGGTCAGGTCCTATTGATGTGATTAGGATATGCTATAGGTCAGGTCCTATTGATGTGATTAGGATATGCTATAGTCCAGGTCCTATTGATGTGATTTTCTATAGGTCAGGTCCTATTGATGTGATATGCTATAGGTCAGGTCCTATTGATGTGATTAGGATATGCTATAGGTCAGGTCCTATTGATGTGATTAGGATATGCTATAGGTCAGGTCCTGTTGATGTGATATGCTATAGGTCAGGTCCTATTGATGTGATATGCTATAGGTCAGGTCCTATTGATGTCATATGCTATAGGTCAGGTCCTATTGATGTGATATGCTATAGGTCAGGTCCTATTGATGTGATATGCTATAGGTCAGGTCCTATTGATGTGATACGCTATAGGTCAGGTCCTATTGATGTGATATGCTATAGGTCAGGTCCTATTGATGTGATATGCTATAGGTCAGGTCCTATTGATGTGATATGCTATAGGTCAGGTCCTATTGATGTGATATGCTATAGGTCAGGTCCTATTGATGTGATTAGGATATGCTATAGGTCAGGTCCTATTGATGTGATTAGGATATGCTATAGGTCAGGTCCTATTGATGTGATATGCTATAGGTCAGGTCCTATTGATGTGACATGCTATAGGTCAGTTCCTATTGATGTGATATGCTATAGGTCAAGTCCTATTGATGTGATATGCTATAGGTCAGATCCTATTGATGTGATTAGGATATGCTATAGGTCAGGTCCTATTGATGTGATTAGGATATGCTATAGGCCAGGTCCTATTGATGTGATTTTCTATAGGTCAGGTCCTATTGATGTGATATGCTATAGGTCAGGTCCTATTGATGTGATTAGGATATGCTATAGGTCAGGTCCTGTTGATGTGATATGCTATAGGTCAGGTCCTATTGATGTGATATGCTATAGGTCAGGTCCTATTGATGTGATATGCTATAGGTCAGGTCCTATTGATGTCATATGCTATAGGTCAGGTCCTATTGATGTGATATGCTATAGGTCAGGTCCTATTGATGTGATATGCTATAGGTCAGGTCCTATTGATGTGATATGCTATAGGTCAGGTCCCATTGATGTGATACGCTATAGGTCAGGTTCTATTGATGTGATTAGGATATGCTATAGGTCAGGTTCTATTGATGTGATTAGGATATGCTATAGGTCAGGTCCTATTGATGTGATATGCTATAGGTCAGGTTCTATTGATGTGATTAGGATATGCTATAGGTCAGGTTCTATTGATGTGATTAGGATATGCTATAGGTCAGGTTCTATTGATGTGATTAGGATATGCTATAGGTCAGGTTCTATTGATGTGATTAGGATATGCTATAGGTCAGGTACTATTGATATGATTAGGATATGCTATAGGTCAGGTCCTATTGATGTGATTAGGATATGCTATAGGTCAGATCCTATTGATGTGATTAGGATATGCTATAGGTCAGGTCCTATTGATGTGATATGCTATAGGTCAGGTCCTATTGATGTGATTAGGATATGCTATAGGTCAGATCCTATTGATGTAATATGCTATAGGTCAGGTCCTATTGATGTGATATGCTATAGGTCAGGTCCTATTGATGTGATATGCTATAGGTCAGGTCCTATTGATGCGATTAGGATATGCTATAGGTCAGGTCCTATTGATGTGATTAGAATATGCTATAGGTCAGGTCCTATTGATGTGATATGCTATAGGTCAGGTCCAAATTGATGTGATATGCTATAGGTCAGGTCCTATTGATGTGATATGCTTTAGGTCAGGTCCTATTGATGTGATATGCTGTAGGTCAGGTCCTATTGATGTTATATGCTATAGGTCAGGTCCAAATTGATGTGATATGCTATAGGTCAGGTCCAAATTGATGTGATATGCTATAGGTCAGGTCCAATTGATGTGATTATGATATGCTATAAGTCAGGTCCTATTGATGTGATTAGGATATGCTATAGGTGAGGTCCTATTGATGTTATATGCTATAGGTCAGGTCCAATTGATGTGATTATGATATGCTATAAGTCAGGTCCTATTGATGTGATTAGGATATGCTATAGGTCAGGTCCTATTGGTGTGATATGCTATAGGTCAGGTCCTATTGATGTGATATGCTATAGGTCAGGTCCTATTGATGTGATATGCTATAGGTCAGGTCCTATTGATGTGATTAGGATATGCTATAGGTCAGGTCCAATTGATGTGATTAGGATATGCTATAGGTCAGGTCCAATTGATGTGATTATGATATGCTATAAGTCAGGTCCTATTGATGTGATTAGGATATGCTATAGGCCAGGTCCTATTGATGTGATTTTCTATAGGTCAGGTCCTATTGATGTGATATGCTATAGGTCAGGTCCTATTGATGTGATTAGGATATGCTATAGGTCAGGTCCTGTTGATGTGATATGCTATAGGTCAGGTCCTATTGATGTGATATGCTATAGGTCAGGTCCTATTGATGTGATATGCTATAGGTCAGGTCCTATTGATGTGATACGCTATAGGTCAGGTCCTATTGATGTGATATGCTATAGGTCAGGTCCTATTGATGTGATATGCTATAGGTCAGGTCCTATTGATGTGATATGCTATAGGTCAGGTCCTATTGATGTGATATGCTATAGGTCAGGTCCTATTGATGTGATTAGGATATGCTATAGGTCAGGTACTATTGATTTGATATGCTATAGGTCAGGTCCTATTGATGTGATATGCTATAGGTCAGGTCCTATTGATGTGATATGCTATAGGTCAGGTCCTATTGATGTGATATGCTATAGGTCAGGTCCTATTGATGAGATATGCTATAGGTCAGGTCCTATTGATGTGATATGCTATAGGTCAGGTCCTATTGACGTGATATGCTATAGGTCAGGTCCTTTTGATCACGTACGATGCTGTACATGTGTCACGTAAAGAGAGCAAGGGTTGAGGGAATAGGCAATGTTTTTCCTAAACAAAATGAGGGATTTCAGGAACATAACTTTTCAGTCAGAAATGGCTATTATTATGTTTTAGCTTCAGTAACACGGACATTGTGATAAATGCAGCAAGAAGGAGACAACGAGTCACACGCTGTCTTTTTTAACTTATTTTAATTTAACTAGGCAAGTCAGTTAAGAACAAATTCTTATTTTCAATGACGGCCGTAGGAACAGTGGGTTAACTGCCTTGTTCAGGGGCAGAACGACAGATTTGAACCTTGTCAGCTCGGGGGTTTGAACTTGCAAACGCTCTAACCACTAGGCTACCCTGCCACCCCAAAACACAGCGCACATGTTGTTACATTATTACCTTATTCTAAAATGTATTAAATGTGTATTTTTTTCTCATAAATCTACACACCTATACCCCATAATGACAAAGCAAAAAGCAGGTTTTAGAAATGTTGGCAAATGTATCAAATACTAATATATCACATTTACAACACTGCAAATATTGACTCTTTGCATCAACTTCATGTAATTGTCAATAAAAGCCTTTGACACTTATGAAATGCTTGTAATTATACTTCAGTATTCCATAGTAACATCTGACAAAAATATCTAAAGACACTGAAGCAGCAAACTTTGTGGAAATTAATATTTGTGTCATTCTCAAAACTTTTGGCCACGACTGTACACACAATGCCCCATAATGACAAAGCAAAAATAGTTTTTTTTAATAGAAATGTTTGCAAATGTATTAAAAAATAAAATACTAAAATATCACATTGACATAAGTATTCAGGACGTTTTACTCAGTACTTTGTTGAAGCCCCTTTGGCAGCGATTACAGCCACCAGTCTTCTTGGGTATGAGGCTACAAGCTTGGCACACCTGTATTTGGGGAGTTTCTCCCATTCTTCTCTGTAGATCCTCTCAAGCTCTGTCAGGTTGGATGGGGAGAGTCACTGCACGGCTATTTTCCGGTTTCTCCAGAGATGTTGGATCAGGTTCAAGTCTGGTCTCTGGCTGGGCCACTCAAGGACATTCAGAGACTTGCCCCGAAGCCACTCTTGCGTTGTCTTGGCTGTGTGCTTAAAGTCGTTGTCTGTTGGAAGGTGAACCTTTACCCCAGTCTGAGGTCCTGAGTACTCTGGAGCAGGTTTTCAGCCCGATTCTCTCTGTACTTTGCTCCGTTCATCTTTCCCTCGATCGTGACTAGTCTCCAGTCCCTGCCGCTGAAATACATCCCCACAGCATGATGCTGCCACCACCATGCTTCACCATAGGGATGGTGGCAGGTTTCCTCCAGACGTGACGCTTGACATTCAGACCAAAGAGTTCAATCTTGGTTTCATCAGACCAGAGAATCTTGTTTCTCACAGTCTGAGAGTCTTTAGGTGCCTTTTGGCAAACTCCAAGCCGGCTGTCATGTGCCTTTTACTGAGGAATGGCTTCCGTCTGGCCACTCTACCATAAAGGCCTGATTGGTGGAGTGCTGCAGAGATGGTTCTCCTTCTGGAAGGTACTCCCATCTCCACAGAGGAACTCTGGAGCACCTGTCAGAGTGACCATTGGGTTCTTGGTCACCTCCCTGACCAAAGCCCTTCTCTCCCGATTGTTCAGTTTGGCCAGACGGCCAGCTCTAGGGTTCCAAACTTCTTCCATTTCAGAATGATGGAGGCCACTGTGTTCTTGGGGACCTTAAATGCTGCAGAAATGGTTTGGTACCTTTCCCCAGATCTGTGCCTCGACACAATCCTGTCTCAGAGCTCTACGGACAATTTCTTCGATCTCTTCGATCTCGTGGCTTGGTTTTTGCTCTGACATGCACTGTCAACAGTGGGACCTTACATAGACAGACAGGTGTGTGCCTTTCCAAATCACGTCCAATCAATTGCATTTACCACAGGAGGACTCCAATCAAGTTGTAGAAACATCTCAAGCATCTGTGCTCAATTTCGAGTCTCATAGCAAAGGGTCTGAATACTTATGTAAATTATATTATATTATATGTAAATAAGGTATTTCAGTTTTTAATTTGTTAATTTGTAATGTATTTTGTAATACATTTGAAAACATTTTTGAATAAGGCTATAATGTCACAAAATGTGGAAAAAGTTAAAGGGGTCTGAATACTCTCCACTGTAGTTGATTTGATTAAAAAACACATAGGATGTGTCCATATATGAAAATAAATGTTTAAAAATGTAGAACAATTGATTGATCAAAAGAACAAACAACTCTCAACTCTCGGGGACAACCCGAGTCAATTGGTAGCCTAGTTGCTGGTGTTAAGTAAGCACATGGCATCATTACTGAGTCAGCAAGGTGATGACATCATTACTGAGTCAGCAGTGGTGATGACATCATTACTGAGTCAGCAAGGTGATGACATCATTACTGAGTCAGCAAGGTGATGACATCATTACTGAGTCAGCAAGGTGATGACATCATTACTGAGTCAGCAAGGTGATAACATCATTACTGAGTAAGCAGTGGTGCATCCACACACACACT
>NC_143029.1:89900000-89907500 GCF_057628025.1 Oncorhynchus mykiss | reverse complement strand
GTAATGAATCAACAGTTTATAGGCATCTAGTTAATGAATCAACAGTATATAGACATCTAGTTGATGAATCAACAGTATATAGACATCTAGTTGATGAATCAACAGTATATAGACATCTAGTTGATGAATCAACAGTATATAGACATCTAGTTGATGAATCAACAGTAATGAATCAACAGTATAGAGACATCTAGTTGATGAATCGACAGTAATGAATCAACAGTATATAGACATCTAGTTGATGAATCAACAGTAATGAATCAACAGTATAGAGACATCTAGTTGATGAATCAACAGTAATGAATCAACAGTATATAGACATCTAGTTGATGAATCAACAGTATATAGACATCTAGTTGATGAATCAACAGTATATAGACATCTAGTTGATGAATCAACAGTATATAGACATCTAGTTGATGAATCAACAGTAATGCATCAACAGTATATAGACATCTAGTTGATGAATCAACAGGCACATTAGCAGTTGATCAGAAGAGAGCATTAGATTAGTGTGTTTTTAACTCACTCCTTATCTGCTTCTTCAGTTCCTTGTTAGGGTCCAACCAGTTCTGGAGAAAGAGGCAATTAGCCGGTAATCAATTCATTACTAATATTAGACCATTAACCTCTGACTGCAGAGTGCTATTTAACACTGGAAACAAGTCAATGAACCATCACTAACACAGCTAATCACGGCCCAGTCTAAACACAGCAAGTGGTCTCTATCTACGTTCCTGGACAGGCTGTCTCTCTGGCCCATCACTAACACAGCTAATCACGGCCCAGTCTAAACACATCAGGGGTTCCTGGAGAGGCTGTCTCTCTGGCCCATCACTAACACAGCTAACACAGCTAATCACGGCCCAGTCTAAACACATCAGGGGTTCCTGGAGAGGCTGTCTCTCTGGCCCATTACTAACACAGCTAACACAGCTAATCACGGCCCAGTCTAAACACATCAGGGGTTCCTGGAGAGGCTGTCTCTCTGGCCCATCACTAACACAGCTAACACAGCTAATCACGGCCCAGTCTAAACACATCAGGGGTTCCTGGAGAGGCTGTCTCTCTGGCCCATTACTAACACAGCTAACACAGCTAATCACGGCCCAGTCTAAACACATCAGGGGTTCCTGGAGAGGCTGTCTCTCTGGCCCATCACTAACACAGCTAACACAGCTAATCACGGCCCAGTCTAAACACATCAGGGGTTCCTGGAGAGGCTGTCTCTCTGGCCCATCACTAACACAGCTAACACAGCTAATCACGGCCCCAGTCTAAACACATCAGGGGTTCCTGGAGAGGCTGTCTCTCTGGCCCATTACTAACACAGCTAACACAGCTAATCACGGCCCCAGTCTAAACACATCAGGGGTTCCTGGAGAGGCTGTCTCTCTGGCCCATCACTAACACAGCTAATCACGGCCCCAGTCTAAACACATCAGGGGTTCCTGGAGAGGCTGTCTCTCTGGCCCATCACTAACACAGCTAATCACGGCCCAGTCTAAACACATCAGGGGTTCCTGGAGAGGCTGTCTCTCTGGCCCATCACTAACACAGCTAACACAGCTAATCACGGCCCAGTCTAAACACATCAGGGGTTCCTGGAGAGGCTGTCTCTCTGGCCCATTACTAACACAGCTAATCACGGCCCAGTCTAAACACATCAGGGGTTCCTGGAGAGGCTGTCTCTCTGGCCCATTACTAACACAGCTAATCACGGCCCCAGTCTAAACACATCAGGGGTTCCTGGAGAGGCTGTCTCTCTGGCCCATCACTAACACAGCTAATCACGGCCCCAGTCTAAACACATCAGGGGTTCCTGGAGTGGCTGTCTCTCTGGCCCATTACTAACACAGCTAATCACGGCCCAGTCTAAACACATAAGGGGTTCCTGGAGAGGCTGTCTCTCTGGCCCATCACTAACACAGCTAATCACGGCCCAGTCTAAACACATCAGGGGTTCCTGGAGAGGCTGTCTCTCTGGCCCATTACTAACACAGCTAACACAGCTAATCACGGCCCCAGTCTAAACACATCAGGGGTTCCTGGAGAGGCTGTCTCTCTGGCCCATTACTAACACAGCTAATCACGGCCCCAGTCTAAACACATCAGGGGTTCCTGGAGAGGCTGTCTCTCTGGCCCATCACTAACACAGCTAATCACGGCCCCAGTCTAAACACATCAGGGGTTCCTGGAGAGGCTGTCTCTCTGGCCCATTACTAACACAGCTAATCACGGCCCCAGTCTAAACACATCAGGGGTTCCTGGAGAGGCTGTCTCTCTGGCCCATCACTAACACAGCTAATCACGGCCCCAGTCTAAACACATCAGGGGTTCCTGGAGAGGCTGTCTCTCTGGCCCATCACTAACACAGCTAATCACGGCCCAGTCTAAACACATCAGGGGTTCCTGGAGAGGCTGTCTCTCTGGCCCATCACTAACACAGCTAACACAGCTAATCACGGCCCAGTCTAAACACATCAGGGGTTCCTGGAGAGGCTGTCTCTCTGGCCCATTACTAACACAGCTAATCACGGCCCAGTCTAAACACATCAGGGGTTCCTGGAGAGGCTGTCTCTCTGGCCCATTACTAACACAGCTAATCACGGCCCCAGTCTAAACACATCAGGGGTTCCTGGAGAGGCTGTCTCTCTGGCCCATCACTAACACAGCTAATCACGGCCCCAGTCTAAACACATCAGGGGTTCCTGGAGTGGCTGTCTCTCTGGCCCATTACTAACACAGCTAATCACGGCCCAGTCTAAACACATCAGGGGTTCCTGGAGAGGCTGTCTCTCTGGCCCATCACTAACACAGCTAATCACGGCCCAGTCTAAACACATCAGGGGTTCCTGGAGAGGCTGTCTCTCTGGCCCATTACTAACACAGCTAACACAGCTAATCACGGCCCCAGTCTAAACACATCAGGGGTTCCTGGAGAGGCTGTCTCTCTGGCCCATTACTAACACAGCTAATCACGGCCCCAGTCTAAACACATCAGGGGTTCCTGGAGAGGCTGTCTCTCTGGCCCATCACTAACACAGCTAATCACGGCCCCAGTCTAAACACATCAGGGGTTCCTGGAGAGGCTGTCTCTCTGGCCCATTACTAACACAGCTAATCACGGCCCCAGTCTAAACACATCAGGGGTTCCTGGAGAGGCTGTCTCTCTGGCCCATCACTAACACAGCTAATCACGGCCCCAGTCTAAACACATCAGGGGTTCCTGGAGAGGCTGTCTCTCTGGCCCATTACTAACACAGCTAACACAGCTAATCACGGCCCCAGTCTAAACACATCAGGGGTTCCTGGAGAGGCTGTCTCTCTGGCCCATTACTAACACAGCTAATCACGGCCCCAGTCTAAACACATCAGGGGTTCCTGGAGAGGCTGTCTCTCTGGCCCATCACTAACACAGCTAACACAGCTAATCACGGCCCAGTCTAAACACATCAGGGGTTCCTGGACAGGCTGTCTCTCTGGCCCATCACTAACACAGCTAATCACGGCCCCAGTCTAAACACATCAGGGGTTCCTGGAGAGGCTGTCTCTCTGGCCCATTACTAACACAGCTAATCACGGCCCCAGTCTAAACACATCAGGGGTTCCTGGAGAGGCTGTCTCTCTGGCCCATTACTAACACAGCTAACACAGCTAATCACGGCCCCAGTCTAAACACATCAGGGGTTCCTGGAGTGGCTGTCTCTCTGGCCCATTACTAACACAGCTAACACAGCTAATCACGGCCCCAGTCTAAACACATCAGGGGTTCCTGGAGAGGCTGTCTCTCTGGCCCATCACTAACACAGCTAATCACGGCCCCAGTCTAAACACATCAGGGGTTCCTGGAGAGGCTGTCTCTCTGGCCCATCACTAACACAGCTAACACAGCTAATCACGGCCCCAGTCTAAACACATCAGGGGTTCCTGGAGAGGCTGTCTCTCTGGCCCATCACTAACACAGCTAATCACGGCCCAGTCTAAACACATCAGGGGTTCCTGGAGAGGCTGTCTCTCTGGCCCATTACTAACACAGCTAACACAGCTAATCACGGCCCAGTCTAAACACATCAGGGGTTCCTGGAGAGGCTGTCTCTCTGGCCCATTACTAACACAGCTAATCACGGCCCCAGTCTAAACACATCAGGGGTTCCTGGAGTGGCTGTCTCTCTGGCCCATTACTAACACAGCTAATCACGGCCCCAGTCTAAACACATCAGGGGTTCCTGGAGTGGCTGTCTCTCTGGCCCATTACTAACACAGCTAACACAGCTAATCACGGCCCCAGTCTAAACACATCAGGGGTTCCTGGAGAGGCTGTCTCTCTGGCCCATCACTAACACAGCTAATCACGGCCCCAGTCTAAACACATCAGGGGTTCCTGGAGAGGCTGTCTCTCTGGCCCATCACTAACACAGCTAACACAGCTAATCACGGCCCAGTCTAAACACATCAGGGGTTCCTGGAGTGGCTGTCTCTCTGGCCCATCACTAACACAGCTAATCACGGCCCCAGTCTAAACACATCAGGGGTTCCTGGAGAGGCTGTCTCTCTGGCCCATTACTAACACAGCTAATCACGGCCCAGTCTAAACACATCAGGGGTTCCTGGAGAGGCTGTCTCTCTGGCCCATCACTAACACAGCTAACACAGCTAATCACGGCCCAGTCTAAACACATCAGGGGTTCCTGGAGAGGCTGTCTCTCTGGCCCATTACTAACACAGCTAACACAGCTAATCACGGCCCCAGTCTAAACACATCAGGGGTTCCTGGAGAGGCTGTCTCTCTGGCCCATTACTAACACAGCTAATCACGGCCCCAGTCTAAACACATCAGGGGTTCCTGGAGAGGCTGTCTCTCTGGCCCATCACTAACACAGCTAATCACGGCCCCAGTCTAAACACATCAGGGGTTCCTGGAGAGGCTGTCTCTCTGGCCCATCACTAACACAGCTAACACAGCTAATCACGGCCCCAGTCTAAACACATCAGGGGTTCCTGGAGTGGCTGTCTCTCTGGCCCATCACTAACACAGCTAACACAGCTAATCACGGCCCAGTCTAAACACATCAGGGGTTCCTGGAGTGGCTGTCTCTCTGGCCCATCACTAACACAGCTAACACAGCTAATCACGGCCCCAGTCTAAACACATCAGGGGTTCCTGGAGAGGCTGTCTCTCTGGCCCATTACTAACACAGCTAATCACGGCCCCAGTCTAAACACATCAGGGGTTCCTGGAGAGGCTGTCTCTCTGGCCCATTACTAACACAGCTAATCACGGCCCAGTCTAAACACATCAGGGGTTCCTGGAGAGGCTGTCTCTCTGGCCCATTACTAACACAGCTAACACAGCTAATCACGGCCCCAGTCTAAACACATCAGGGGTTCCTGGAGAGGCTGTCTCTCTGGCCCATTACTAACACAGCTAACACAGCTAATCACGGCCCCAGTCTAAACACATCAGGGGTTCCTGGAGAGGCTGTCTCTCTGGCCCATCACTAACACAGCTAATCACGGCCCAGTCTAAACACATCAGGGGTTCCTGGAGAGGCTGTCTCTCTGGCCCATCACTAACACAGCTAACACAGCTAATCACGGCCCAGTCTAAACACATCAGGGGTTCCTGGAGAGGCTGTCTCTCTGGCCCATTACTAACACAGCTAACACAGCTAATCACGGCCCAGTCTAAACACATCAGGGGTTCCTGGAGAGGCTGTCTCTCTGGCCCATTACTAACACAGCTAACACAGCTAATCACGGCCCAGTCTAAACACTGCGACCAAATGAATAATTGAATCAGTTGTGTTATGCCACGTTCACATGCTATCGTAGACTTGGAACCTCCCGAGTTAAAATGAACCTAGGTTTCCTATTTGGTTGATTCAAATACTGTCCAAAATGAGAAACGCGGGATCATATTTCTCAGACGAGTTAGCCGTAAAGTCGGAAATGTCAGTTTCCTAGTTCCGACTAGCACATGAATGCAGCATTCATTCGAATCCCCCAGGACTGTAATTAGAGACACTTGATCTGGAATATGTGTCAAACTCAAGGCTCACATTCAACCCAGCATGTGGGGGATTTGAGTAAAAAACTAAAAATATTAACTATTTCTCTCCGGGGAAAAAAAAACAATCTCAATCGACATTGAAATGACTAAAACCAAACGGAAACGGTGTATGAGTCATCTATAGTCTCTAGATAACAGTCATCTATAGTCTCTAGATAACAGTCATCTATAGTCTCTAGATAACAGTCATCTATAGTCTCTAGATAACAGTCATCTATAGTCTCTAGATAACAGTCATCTATAGTCTCTAGATAACAGTAATCTATAGTCTCTAGATAACAGTCATCTATAGTCTCTAGATAACAGTCATCTATAGTCTCTAGATAACAGTCATCTATAGTCTCTAGATAACAGTCATCTATAGTCTCTAAATAACAGTCATCTATAGTCTCTAGATAACAGTCATCTATAGTCTCTAGATAACAGTCATCTATAGTCTCTAGATAACAGTCATCTATAGTCTCTAGATAACAGTCATCTATAGTCTCTAGATAACAGTCATCTATAGTCTCTAGATAACAGTCATCTATAGTCTCTAGATAACAGTCATCTATAGTCTCTAGATAACAGTCATCTATAGTCTCTAGATAACAGTCATTTATAGTCTCTAGATAACAGTCATTTATAGTCTCTAGGTAACAGTCATTTATAGTCTCTAGATAACAGTCATCTATAGTCTCTAGATAACAGTCATTTATAGTCTCTAGATAACAGTCATTTATAGTCTCTAGATAACAGTAATCTATAGTCTCTAGATAACAGTCATCTATAGTCTCTAGATAACAGTCATCTATAGTCTCTAGATAACAGTCATCTATAGTCTCTAGATAACAGTCATCTATAGTCTCTAGATAACAGTCATCTATAGTCTCTAGATAACAGTCATCTATAGTTCTAGATAACAGTAATCTATAGTCTCTAGATAACAGTCATCTATAGTCTCTAGATAACAGTAATCTATAGTCTCTAGATAACAGTCATCTATAGTCTCTAGATAACAGTCATGTATAGTCTCTAGATAACAGTAATCTATAGTCTCTAGATAACAGTCATCTATAGTCTCTAGATAACAGTCATCTATAGTCTCTAGATAACAGTCATCTATAGTCTCTAGATAACAGTCATCTATAGTCTCTAGATAACAGTCATCTATAGTCTCTAGATAACAGTCATCTATAGTCTCTAGATAACAGTCATCTATAGTCTCTAGATAACAGTCATCTATAGTCTCTAGATAACAGTCATCTATAGTCTCTAGATAACAGTCATCTATAGTCTCTAGATAACAGTCATCTATAGTCTCTAGATAACAGTCATCTATAGTCTCTAGATAACAGTCATCTATAGTCTCTAGATAACAGTCACCTATAGTCTCTAGATAACAGTCATCTATAGTCTCTAGATAACAGTCATCTATAGTCTCTAGA